>NC_138202.1:81996164-82041164 GCF_964194415.1 Vipera berus | reverse complement strand
TTAATTAACCAACCACCATATTGTTTCACAAATACATGTATATGTAAATATTAAAATCAATAAAACTTGTATAAAAAAGTTTTCTCAGGCTGTACGAATTTCATAGCAGTCTTCTTGAGACATGGGTATATCTGTTTCATTTACTGCAACTTTGAGATAGAAGTGGAGATAAAGACAGGAGGGCAGAGGTCGGCCTCGAGGCCTCTCATTTGTGGAGTCCCTCAGGTGTCGGTCCTCTCACCTCTCCTGTTCAACATCTATATGAAGCTGCTGGGTGAGATCATTCGTGGTTTGGGGGTTGGGTACCATCAATATGCGGATGATACCCAGCTTTTTATTTCTACCCCAAACCACCCCAGTGATGCCCTCGATGTGATGTCCCGGTGCCTGGAGGCGGTTTGGGTCTGGATGGGGAGGAACAGGCTTCGGCTCAACCCTGACAAGACTGAGAGGCTGTGTGTGCCGGCATCTCGGGAAATTCAGATTGTTCCATCGTTAACTATGGGGGGTGAGATATTACCCCCCATAGATAGGGCTCGCAACTTGGGTGTCCTCCTAGACTCACAGCTCTCTTTGGAAGATCATAGAGGAGCTGTGACTAGGGGGGCCTTCGCCCAGGTTTGCCTGGTGCACCAGTTGCGGCCCTATCTGGACCGGGATGCCTTGTGCACAGTCACTCATGCACTCATGACCTCCCGTTTGGACTACTGCAACGCTCTCTACATGGGGCTGCCCTTGAAGACTACTCGGAGGCTCCAGCTGGTGCAGAATGCGGCCACGCGAGTGGTGGTGGTGGTGCCCTGATACTCCCATGTAACACCTCTACTCCGCGAGCTGCATTGGCTTCCGGTTGTCCTCCGGGTGAGATTCAAGGTGCTGGTTACAACCTATAAAGCCCTAAATGGCATGGGTCCGGGTTACTTATGGGAGCACCTGCGGCCGGCATCAACTTTAGGGTGCCGTCGGTCAAAGAGTGTCAACTGGCGGCCCCCAGGGGGAGGGCGTTCTCTGTGGGCGCGCCAGACCTTTGGAACCGTTTACCGGTGGAGCTCCGGATGGCTCCCGGCCTTTGCTCCTTCCGACGTGACCTAAAAACATATTTATTTGAACAAGCCGGCCTGGTCTGATGGGTTTAGGGGTATTTTAATGTTATTGTATTAACGTATTGAATTGGGCTGTAATATTTAATATTTTTTAACTTTTATATGTTATATTTTATTGTATTGCCCTGTACACCACCCTGAGTCCTTCGGGAGAAGGGCGGTATAGAAATTAAATTATTATTATTATTATTATTATTATTATTATTATTATTATTATTATTATTATTATTATTATTATTATTATTATTATTATTATTATAATGTGCATTTTTTAAAAATGAGAGCTGACTCACCAACAGACATATAGAAATAACACAGAAAAATCATATGATGCCCTTGAGCCCAGAAATAAGAGCTTGACGTGATTCCAGAAGATCCTGGAGTTTGGGGAAAAATTATAACACAGAGCAATTGAAACGTAATAAAGATTCTGTCACAATCTATCAATCTAAAAAATAGGAATGGGCAATGCAATTTAAAATATATAACATAAGAGTTATATTAATACATATTTGGTGTGTGGGGGGGGGGGGAACACAGAACAAATTGCTGTTACTGTTACCAAAATGGCTCTATAACCTTTCTAGGGAAGAACAGCAACCTGGTACCAATGTTATGGCTTATACAGTAAGAGAAACCAAGCCTATGAGGTATTGTGAATTGATCCAATCTGTGTCAGTCACTGGGACCAGAAGTTTTGTCTTCTGAGTTTTTGGACTCATGCTGGCACCAATCTTTCAGGAGCTTCTCTCTAGCAGAATCTGTGCTGTTCTGTGCCTGGTATTTATATGGTGCCTGTTAGGCTTTTTAGATGTTGATTGGCTGGCTATTAAGTTGTTGGATGTCCTCTGCTTGTTCTGTCCAGCCCTCACCTTCTAAGTATATTTCAGCTTCTGAAATGTTTTTATGTATGGCGGGGTGTACCATGTGGTTGGTCTTGTACCTTGTTTCTTCCTTTCTCTCCCCACAATGTTGCATAGATATCTTGTAACAAATGATTGTGGGTACCCATTCTGTGTGAATTGTTCACATAGCCACCTGGTCTCCAGCTGTTTGGATTGTTGGGTACTACAATAGGTTCCATATTGTGTTCTGATGCAACTCTTTTTGTGTGACAAACTAAATTGAGCTTAGGGACAAGTAGAATTGATTGTAGTAATCATATACTGAATTTTAAATAATCTGATATAATTCTGTATTTCCAAAGTGATACAGATTAATCAGATTATAATTATTCAACTGAAACAATAATTGGGTTTGGGGTATTTTCCAAAGAAATCAAAACAATAAATTCAAAATGACTGAATTGAATATTTTATATGGTTCTCAATAAATACAATTAACAATTAAAACATTAATACAGGCAAGACTATAACTGTTGCCAAAGCAGAGAATGACTAGATACTTCCTTAAGTAAAAAGTACATTTTTTCTTTGATATTGCAAATGTTTATATCCTGTCCTTTGATTTTCCTTACCGTAAAATCTTAACATGGCATACAAGAACATTTTTCAAAAGAATAAACAAACAAAAGCTTCAGTAGCAGACATAAAAACAACAAAACTAAAAAGCAACAGTTGATTACTACATGAAAATCAATTCAAAGACAGGTGCTTAATTAACTGAGAGCATCTCCACTAGCTGAAAAACTTGCTAAAATAAAAGGAGTTTTATGCTAATCTCCAAACATTCATCTGGCGGTATGAAAGCTTGACATTGGATACAACCCTTGGCCACACATGCTGACTTCATTCCTTAGTCTCTCTGGTTCCATGCCTTCATCTTGGACTTATGTTTCTGTACATTTGAACCTAAATATTGCCTTATAGGTTTTGAGATCCTTATAACATGTAATCCCCCACATAGCACATAATGCTATACATACCATGCAAGCATATACAAAAAGAAGAAAAGACCAAAGAACACGAGGCAGACCCAATAGAAAATGGAGAGGCAACATCAAAACCAAACTACAGCAGCATCAAGTAACAATGGTTGAGGCTACCAGAAAAGCAAGAATCAGAACATTGTATCTCCCTCAATACCTGAAGCGCTAAAAGAGGAAGGAAATAAGAAGGTGTCCTTTCAGATCAAGCAGGAGATATATGTTAAGGGTCTTATCCAGGAGTCTTCAAACTTGGCCCTTTTATGACTTATGTACTTCAACTCCCAGAATTTCTCAGCTAGGCATACTGGCTGAGGAATTCTCGGAGTTGAAGTCCACAAGTCATAAAAGGCCAATTTTGAAGACACCTGGTCTTATCTATTAAGTGCCATCAGATGGAACCCAAAATACAGGGTGTTTGTTTTTTTCTCTCTAATGGTATCTTCTCTTTGGAGCATCATCACCTGGAGTTCAGAATACTGTAGACCTGAAACTGTCAGCCTTTCATATGTTTTTCAATTTGAATGAATGAATGAATGTTCATATAATATGTTAACATGTCAAACCATGTATTTGTACAATCATTTGACAGTTGTTAAAATGTCTGAAAAAGGCTCATAGTTGCTGATCACTTGATCAGACATTTGTCCTTGCAAGGTGTATAAATTATTTTCATAAAAGAACATTTGGTTTGAAGGAATAAGGGGTAACTTGAAAATTTGTCCTGTGATGTTTGGTTCATAATGGCTTATTTGTTCACATACTGAATGAGTGAACTGATTTTCTAGCAGTATGTTCTTAACGTTACCATAGAATCTAGAGGTAATAGAGTGAGCTTAATTTAGCAAAAGAGCCTGGGTTTAGCAGTAAATAAAGCAGAAAGAGAGGATTCAAAAATGTTTAGCTTTCTTATGTAGAAACACTTGTGCCTGGTGAGAAAAATCAGCTTCAGTGCAATCTCTGTTAAGAGCTGCAGTAGAAAAGTCTGACATCAGTGTCACTCTGGTTAACAGTATGGTAATTAGCTGGCAGGTGTACATTCAGGAGATGACATGGTGGGTGTACAAGAGAAGGAATTGCAGTTCACGAAGTAACTTGAATTTGCTAAATTCAAAAGAAAAAAAGTAGGTTGAATGTTATTTATCATAGCATTTGTTGGAAACTGGGAGAAAAACTGACAGTCACCCCTCCTCAGCTGGGGCACTGTGACAATCTGCTTAAAGAAATTACTTCTAAAATCAGCAATCAATAATTATGATATCATTTCTTTTTTCTTTGAGGATTTTATTGATATACAAATATAGCCCAAAGGGTAAGGTGGGATTTCTCTATAAACACCTGGAGCTTGAAATGATTCTGAAAGGAAGGAATATTGTAAAGAAATGAAAGAACAGTTTAGGGGTAAACTACTATAAACGGTTGGTAATTTTTAGTTTGTTTATTTTCCTATGCTGTGATCACCAAGATTGGAGAATGAAAGTCACTTGTTACAGAATGAGTGCAGACTGCATCGATTACTTTGTTTTAGAAGTGAATCCTTATTGACATGTTATCCTAGAATCTTAGAATTTTAGAAACCCCAAAACCACCATAATTAAAGACTTAGACCTCCCCCATTCCAAAAACAGCTCTTATTCAAAACATGGAATGGCATTTTTAAACAAATGGCATGATTTTCAGTTGCTATGTTTACCTATATTCCAGGCACATGTTTTCCATAGTTGATCTGGAGTGATGGAAAACCTCCAGAGGAGATTTGAGAAGATATTGGGATTCAGAAGAGAAGTCAGCAAGTGAAGTATTATTGTGTAAAGTGAAAGTTGTCAGCTTTTTTCCTTTGTATGGGTCATTAGCAATCATTACAACTTTTTTAAGTATGATTCAGCAAGACAGCAGCAAACTATGTAGTGTATAATACTCCATGACAGATGTGACTCTTCCAAGTTGCATTATTGTAATTTATAGATAAACAAATGAACAAATAATTGCATAAATAAAACAGTCAAATTGCATGAAATCAACTCCTTTCCAGAGATGTTAATGTTTCTACTTGCAAAATTGGAGTGTGGGGGAGGAAGACTTTCTACGTTTTTGGCAATTACCAAAAATTTTAAATACATAGATAAACACAGATGCAGATATACAGACGCAAAGACAAGGACCAAGAATAAGTTGCAGTAGCTTCTTTAATAAACAGTGATAAGCAGGCCACTTGTTTGGCACCATTGTCATCAAATTTAAAGCTAGAATATATTAGGATTACTCAAGAACTAAAAATCCTTGTAATGATCCTTGTTTTTCACTATATAACTCATATTTATTTAACTAAATAATTAATATGCCCTCCCATTTCATAATAATAATAATAATAATAATAATAATAATAATAATAATAATAATAATAATAATAATAATGAAGAAGAAGAAGAAGAAGAAGAAGAAGAAGAAGAAGAAGAAGAAGAAGAAGAAGAAGAAGAAGAAGAAGAAGAAGAAGAAGAAGAAGAAGAAGAAGAAGAAGAAGAAGAAGAAGAAGTAGTTGGAAGGGACCTTGGAGGTCATCTAGTCCAATCCCTGCTCAGGCAGGAAACCCTATACCATTTCAGGCAAATGACTGTCCAGTCTCTTCTTAAAAACCTCCAGTGTTGGAGCATTCACCACCTCTGGAGGCAGGTTGTTCCACTGGTTAATTGTTCTAACTGTCAGGAAGTTTCTCCTTAGCTCTAGGTTGCTTCTCTCCTTGATTAGTTTCCATCTGTTGCTTCTTGTCCTGCCTTCAGGTGTTTTGGAGAATAGCTTGACTCCCTCTTCTTTGGATGACTCTGGACAGTATATAGAAAGTTAAAACAAAACAACATTAGGATGTTCAACCAATAATCTACATAACTAAGTCCCAAGGTAAAAACTATGGTGATCTGTAGCCCAAGAAAGCTTGCTGTCAGTGTTGGTAAGTTCTTTAAGGCACAACAAAATTTCTGGTGTATGAAAAAAGGTTGATTATTACAGTCAATGTATGTTGCACTATTTATGGGATCAACAGGAAGAAGGCTACATCTTAATGATCAAAATGGCAACACTTTGTACTCAGATAAAATTCTATGAGAACCTTCCCAGGTTTATGGCTTCAATTTCCATATGGATGGTCCAGTGAATCTTCTCTTCTGAAACAAACTTCATAAATGCAAAGGTTCATTTGGATTTTTCTCTATTTTATCATTATTCTCTGAGCTTCTTTCTATTCAAAACTCCCTGAAATTTTTAATGATAAATGCAATAAAAATGTCATACCTGTTTTTATAAATGCTTTCATTTATTCTGCTCAGATTAATTTAAAAAAAATACTTGGTGACAGACAACTTCTTAAAATGATCCCAATTCAATGTAGTTCTGCTTTTTTCTTTGATTAAGTGGTAAACTTTTTCTCTGATATCCATAAAATGAGTATTATACTTACGTGGGATATTTGATGTTTCATCTTGAACTTAATTACCCATGCATTCTTTACCCTTTTCACTTCACTTTTGTCTCTAGTCAACATGGAAATACACTGCACAAAAAGCCTTTATCTCTATCATTTATAATATAAAAGTTCATCTGCAGCACAGAATAATGGGCATATTATATTTCTAATTAAGATTACTCATCTGTTCACACCCACCCAGATTTCCACTGTGCTTTTAATTTATCATTGCTTAGTTAAATATACCCAATTTAATCATAATAATGCCAAGAATAAGATCATTATAACTAACCCTGCAGTGATTCAGTTTAATATTTTAGGAGAGGGTGTGTGTAGATTTGAAGAATCTCCCCCCCCCCCGCTTCCCCAACTCCCACAGACTTACTCACCTTTACCTCCATTATAATCCAAATGCTACATTGCAATTATCACAGCAAAAGCCAACTGTATGTTTTTTCTTTCCTTCTTTTTAAAGTTAACTTTTATGTCAATATCTCATAATAAATTGCATGGAAAAAATAAGGTGATTAAAGAAGATAGAAAGAAAAAGGATATGTCTGTATGCACACTATAAAGAAAACCTTCCTTTGCTAGAATCACATTATTGTTGTAATTACATTAGATTAGTGCAATTTGCTTTACAAGACATTGCCTGGAAGGTGCTGCATCTTACACAAAATGTCTTCATGTTGACATGGGGGCATGGGAGGCTGGGTAGTTTCAGCAGAATAAAATCAGAAAATTTTGTAGGAGATAGACTAGACAATTAGCCAATAGACTTCTGGATTCAATCCAAATTGCTGGTTACATAAAAGCATTTTCAGTTTGGGTCCTTGCTTCCTTCAGGACTGCCTGCTACAAGTGGAAGCAACCCATCCATTATTTGGGGCCTCGTCCTTTGGGATAAGAAAGTGGTGGGAAGAAAAATCAAATCTTCACACATGCCCTCCTCATTTTGGACTAACCTATCCATGAAAGGAGTTGGCTTCCCCTTATGAGCTACTTGGAACTCAGTGGCATCCATGTCTGTGTCATAAGTAAGATCTTAGAATCGACTGTCACTAGTTTTTTTGGAAAGTAAAATTATAAAAGGGGAGAAATGCTTTCAGACTTGCAAAATTCTGTTGCTGTAACCTTATGATAAATGTAGTGTTAACAGTCATGGTTTTTGTTTCCTGTTTGGACTACCTTGAAGGGCTGACAAGACAATAAATCTGACTGATGATAGTAAAATTTATTTTTCAATCTGTATGTGTAGAATTGCAATGTTAAAACATATCTCATATACTATCTAAGGCAAGGTTAAAGTTTGAACAAATGTACCATTATTTTAATAATGTCATAAGAAACCCTGAAATATTAGACATTTGTATTGCAAGTTTTGTAAAGAAGCACTTTCTTTTAGCAATCCTGGATGTCCCTATATTTTGTATGAGTGGATGCCCCTATGTTTTAATGTTATGAGAAATGGGAGGGGGAGAGATTATCCTTACTACTTTCTATTCCCTTTGCAAGTAAAAAGAAATATCTCAAAAACAATATTAATTGCTTTGAGATGAATTGCTCTAGCTAATAATTTCTGCTCTACAATAACCTTTATAAGGTTCAGTGATCAAAACTTTACAATTATTCTAAGTGCAGTATCCCATAGGTTAATAGTTAGAGGCAGTTTTATTTATATCTCCCTTCCTGAAATTCTTAGATTGGAATTCACCTTTATTTTTCAGCTGACATTTCAGTGAACTTTCTCAATCTATGTGTGTGAGTATTCAGACACACACACACACACACACACACAGAGAGAGAGAGAGAGAGAGAGAGAGAGAGAGAGAGAGAGAGAGAGAGAGAGAGAGAGAGAGAGAGAGAGAGAGAGAATTTGTCGTTGTAATATGCATGAACCACTGATTGGTTCAAAATTGGGAAAGGAGTCCGGCAAGGCTGTATACTGTCGCCTTGCCTATTTAACTTATATGCAGAGCACATCATGAGAAAGGCAGGGCTAGATGAATCAAAAGTTGGAATTAAGATTGCCGGAAGAAACATCAACAACCTAAGATATGCAGATGATACCATTCTAATGGCAGAAAGTGAAGAGGAACTAAAGAGCCTCTTGTTGCGAGTGAAGAAAGAGAGTGCAAAACTTGGGTTGAAACTAAACATTAAGAAAACCAAGATCATGGCATCCGGCCCTCTCAATTCCTGGCAAATAGATGGGGAAGAAATGGAGGTAGTGACAGATTTTATTTTCCTGGGCTTCAAGATCACTGCGGATGGGGAGTGTAGCCAAGAAATTAAAAGACGCTTGCTCCTTGGGAGGAAAGCCATGTCAAATCTAGACAGCACACTAAAAAGCAGAGACATGCCTCCGTCTTGGAGAACTGCTTTTATTTCTCTGATTCCGAAGGAAGATCAGGATGTCACTCAAGTAAGAAATTACAGACCAATATCACTTTTGAATATGGACTACAAGATATTTGCTAAGGTTTTAGCTAACAGATTGATGAGGGTATTGCAACAGATAATTCATGGTGATCAAACTGGGTTTATTAGTGGTAGACAAATGAAAAATAATGTGAGGCATATAGTTGACTTGTGGGAATTTTTGGAAAGGAACAACCAGATCCCTGCGGCGCTGATCTTTCTGGACGCTGAAAAAGCCTTTGACCAACTGGATTGGCAATTTTTGATGAAAGTATTAGATAAATTGAATTTTGGGGATAAATTTTTACAACCAATTAGGGCATTATATCAAAAACAAACAGCCCGAATAATAGTAAATAACAGTTTGACTGAAGTATGCAATATTGAAAAGGGCACAAGGCAAGGGTGTCCGTTATCACCTTTATTATTTGTTTTAACATTGGAGATATTACTGATTAAAATACAGAATTCGGGAAAAATTAAGGGAATTCAAATAAGAGATCAGGATTATAGATTGAGGGCGTTTGCAGACGATCTGGTTGTTATGGTGACTCAGCCAGAAAATTCTGTTGTGGACCTGATGGAGATAATAATGCAATATGGGAATGTTTCTGGATTTAAGGTTAACATACAAAAAACTAAAATATTGGCTAAAAACATGACAGTATCGCAAAAGGCTCTTTTAGAAGGGGTAACTGGATTTGAAATTGTTAAAAGGGTTAAATATTTGGGGGTGTATTTGTCACCCTCAAATGCAAAGCTATATAAAAATAATTATGAAAAGTTATGGGGAAAAGTTCAAAAAGAATTGGATAGTTGGAAAAAATTACAATTGTCTTTATTGGGAAGAATTGCAGCAGTGAAAATGAATGTTTTGCCGAAATTTCTATTTTTATTTCAAATGATACCTATTCTTAAAAAGGACTCAAATTTGGAGGAATGGCAAAAGGGTATTAATAAATTTGTATGGGCAGGGAAAAGGCCACGAGTTAAATTTAAGATTATGCAGGATACGCGTGAGAGAGGTGGTCTTAAAATGCCCAACTTTAAACTATACTATGAAGCTGCTGCGTTGTCAGCGATAAGTGATTGGATTAATTTAACACAAGGGAGATTATTAAATCTTGAAGGCCACGACTTGTTATTTGGTTGGCATGCATATTTATTGTATGATAAGAAGGTAGATAATGTGTTTAAGGTGCATATTTTAAGACATGCTTTGTTGCGAATTTGGAAAAACTATAGACATAAGTTAAATTATAAGATACCATTATGGGCAATACCGAAACACGCAATAGAAAACATAAATGTTGGGTTCAAACATGATGTGATCACATATAAGGAAATCCTAAGTTTAGAGAGGAATGTATGGTGTTTGAAGCCGTATAACCTTTTACGAGAAGAGAAGATTGTTCAAACCTGGTTTCAGTATGGGCAACTACAGGCCAGGTGGAAAGAAGATCAGAAGATTGGTTTTTCAATGACTGATGAAAATCTGGTAAAGCAAATTAGAAATCAGGGTCCAGCACATATCAAACAGATATATCTTGCATTGATAGAAATTGACTCAGAAACAGAACTTGTTAAAGATTGCATGATAAAGTGGGCTCAGAATATTCAAGAAGTTATTACAATGGATACTTGGGAAAAGATCTGGGTGAGAAACGTAAAATTTACGCAAGCCCAAAATTTAAGAGAGAACTTTTATAAAATGTTTTATAGGTGGCATTTAGATCCCAAAAAGCTTGCAAGTATGTATCCGAACTATCAGCCTAAATGTTGGAGGTGTGGTGGCGAAGACACAACGTACTTTCACATATGGTGGACCTGTAAAAAGGTTAAAGCATTTTGGATTAAAATCTGGTGGAACATGCAGAAGATATTTAAGAAAAGGATAAAGTTTTGTCCGCAATTGTTTTTACTGGGTATAATTACTGATACTACTGTTGTGGACACTAAGTTGATGTTGAATTTAATTACGGCAGCAAGACTTTTAGTAGGTCAATATTGGAAGAAGGAGGAACTGCCGACTATAGAAGAATGGACTTTAAAAGTTTCAAACCTGGCGGATATGGCAAAGATATCGGCGTATTTAAAGGACCATTCGTAACAACGTTATATTACAGAATGGAAAAAATGGATTGATTACATCCAGAATAAATATGGGACTAAAAAGTTTCATTTAGCATTTGAATAAGTATTGATATGATATTTGTATTGCTTGTAGTCATTTTATATGAGCTAGAGTGCTATAGACTTAATAGTTTATTGTTGTTAGCATTGGGTTGTTTATGATTGTTTTTACTTTTATACCTTGCATTTAGCTCTGGGAAGTCGGGGACAGGGAGGGGGGAAGGGGAGGGGGGGAGGGTTGGTAAGGGTTGGGTAGGGGGTGGGGGGGAGGGGTTGTTAAAGATAAAATGTATTGAAAAACTTTTCAATAAAAAAAAGCAGAGACATCACCCTGTCAACAAAAGTGCGTATAGTCAAGGCTATGGTCTTCCCAGTTGCAATGTATGGCAGTGAAAGCTGGACCATAAGAAAGGCTGAGCGCCAAAGAATTGAAGCCTTTGAACTATGGTGCTGGAGAAGACTCCTGCGAGTCCCTTGGACCGCAAGGCGATCAAACCGGTCAGTCCTAGAGGAGATCAACCCTGACTGCTCTTTAGAAGGCCAGATCCTGAAGCTAAAACTCAAATACTTTGGCCACCTAATGAGAAGGAAGGATTCACTGGAGAAGAGCCTAATGCTGGGAAAGATTGAGGGCAATAGAAGAAGGGGACGATAGAGAATGAGGTGGCTGGATGGAGTCACTGGAGCAGTAGGTGTGAGCTTAAATGGACTCCAGAAGATGGTAGAGGACAGGAAGGCCTGGAGGAACATTGTCCATAGGGTCGCGATGGGTCGGACACGAGTTCGCAACTAACAACAACAACAACAACAATATGCATTATTTTGTACTTGATTGTATTAAATTTAACATACCATTTTAAAATCCATTTGAGATGAATTATGAGGAGGATTGATGATTTCAATAATTTGGAATGACCAGCAAATATTGTCAGTTCACTGCTCACTCCTAATTGTAGATCATTTATACATAAATCAAAAATAGCATTCCCCCAAATAGATCCTTTAGGGCAGGGGTCCTCAACCCCTGGCCCATGGACCATGCCAGGAACCGGTCTTCACAAACAAGGAAAGCCCCATCCACAAGATGCAGGCAGCAGTTTTATATATATATATATATATATACACTCTCCCATGAGAAGAAAATCAACATGGCAGAAGACAGCTGGGTCTTTCCCGCAATGTTTTTTTAGCTTCCACATTTTTTCCCCAATACAGAGAACATAGAGAAATATATAGAGAAAGCAGCTATGCTTTCTTCGTTTTCTACTGAAAATTATTATTTTTTCCTTTATGGCATATGAAGGGGCACACATAAAAATTCAGACAAGTCCTAAGCCCCTAGCTGAATTAATCTGATTCTAATAAGCTCTGTTTTGTTTTGTTTTGTTCTTTTTTCCCCCTGAAATGAGGCTGGGTTTCTCTATGGTGCTTCAGGTCAAATTCTGAGCTGCCAGCAAACTTTGTTCAAGATTCTGCAAGACCCAGAGACCTGGACAATGTGTCTAAAAAACACTAATTTTCTCTCCACACTTTCCAATTTTTTTTTTCTTCAGAAAAACTCAGGGCAGAGGATGGTGGGAAGTAGAGATGGCAGAAGTGAACTTATGTAGGTAACATTTGTTAGGACTATAAATGGTTTTAACAGTGTTCCCTGTTCACAGTGCTTTGTGGGATGGAATGAAGTAATATATTGTAGAACTATTTCATTGTAAATTACTAGTTGTCTCTCCCAAGAGCAAGGATGTACTTTTTAATAATAAAAATAATAAGAAGAAAGCTTTAGTAAAGGCTGTGAGAACTGGAAATGTTTAGGATCAAGGGCTCGGTTAGTCTTCTGCTTCTGTCAGTGATCTGTGTCCTTCATAAACTTCTGTTCTATTGTACTTCCTTTGAAATCAGTTGAACTGAAAATAATAACATCAAACGCCTTAAACCTTTTTCGCTCACCATAATTCCTTACATCTTGCACTGTGAATTTTTCAGGCTTCTTCCTCAGGGACACTTCAATGATGCATGTTATTTTCAAACCAATTGCCAAAGTGGGAGAGAGGAGAAAAATCACTCCCATCTCAACACAAATGAAGGTGGGGGGGAAACTGATCTGAAAATTTTAGATTTCCACACACACATCAACAACAACAAAACAAAACACACACACACACACACACAAAGGTTCGTTATGCCATTTTTACCACAATTGTTTGTTCCCCTTCCCTTGATATTTCCTGTGTAAAATAGAGCTCCCCAGTAAAAAATTTGGATACTACTGATTAGTTGAGCTCTATAGACTGATATATTTTCTATAGTAGAGTTTCTCCAAGTTCCTGAATTCCAGGCCATAGTGTGTTTGTGATAACTGCTCGTGATGATAAAAATGAATTCACTACAGAATCTGATAAAGGAGAGATAAGTCCTAGGTTGTCTTTGTTTTTCACAGCTGGTTTTTTAAACTGGCTATTCATTCTGCCTTGTTATGTCATGTTGGTATAAAACAAAGAGACCAAAGCAAAAAGATGAAACATTATTTTTGTTCACATCTGCAAGATGTACTGCTAAAAACAAAATCTAGAAATCTGTTAATCAGTCCATACTTCAATAGGACCTTTAATGCCATGCATCCCAGGGTACTTTAGCAAATGGCAAAATTAGCAACTCAATTAATTATGAATTATTCAAACAAATGAGTTGTGAACCTTAATTTAAAATCTGTACCTGAGCCAACAAAATGAATTGCCCAGAAAATGAAACACAGAACAAAAGTGAACAGTGGTTGGAATCTATTTTAAAGAGAAGCTCTCAATCTACAGTCATTTGAAAAATTGCAGTTTAATGGCAAAGCTCCTCCACTTTCTCTCAGAATATCAAAGTTCTTACTGATAAAACTTGGCTATAGGCATGGCGTGGGGAATTAGTCAGGCCTTCATTTAGTGATATGTTTAGCATTTCTTTCTAATACGCTAGAGTAATTGTAAGGACCCACCTCAGCTAACCACCCAAGAAAGCAAAGCTCTTGAAACAGACATTTTGTCAAAAGGGGTCAGTGACAGTAGGGAAGTCAAGGAGAGATCTGGGGAAAATCCCGCTTGAACGGTATAGTTAAACCAGCAATATTCCTCCTCCCACCATTAGTCATAATGTCCATTTGAAATCCAGCCAATCCACAGGTGGCACGATGTTTGGGTAAGTGGCACAAGTTGGTGCACATCTCAAGGTCTTCTCCAGTTTCCTCCCTGATAAGGGAGACACATTTCTTTCTCAAGGGGATAGAGCCAGGAGAGGGAAAGGAGAAAATGAAAGTTATCGCAAGTGCAAGCAAATATCCCCCCGTCCCCCAAGAAAAATGGCAGGCCCCAAAACAGAAGCACAAAAGGATATATGCAAGGACAACAATAGGGATTTGGGGCCCTGACAGTAACTATGCCAGGATCCTTTCAATTAATCTGGAATTTGTGTATTAAATGTAACTAGATTTCTAATTTACCATATGTCAAGAAATTAAAAAAAAATATTGCTTCATGCTTAGTCAATAGATTATAACAAAGAAATCCTAATTCCGTTTCAAGAAAATATTCCAGGTTAGTTCAAATATGCCTGCAACTACTTGGCTTCCTGATATGATTACTACTGAACAGATGTCTGAATAATTCCATTAAGAAATATGTCCATTGATGGATAGGGTTCATTCACATACATTCAATGTATCACTAACTTTATATTTATTTAATAATATATGTATGCAGCTTATATCTCATCTCCTGCGGCTGGTCTTCCGTTTTGCCACTCCTCACCGTGGGTGTGTTGAACCAACTAGATGGTTCCGCCCCAGGCGCTTAATGGACCCTGAGAGGTTCCAGGCAGCGCTGGGGTCCCCACCTGCCTCCTCTGCTCACAGCTCGGCGGATGCCTTAGTGGAAGCCTGGGAAAGGACGGCCACAGAGGCACTTGACTGAGTTGTACCCGTGCGGCCCCTGACCCGGTGCAGATCCCAGCAGGCTCCATAGTTTTCCGCGGAGCTCCGGGAGATGAAACGTCGGAGATGGGGCCTAGAGAGCTGTTGGAGATCCAGCCGATCTGAGTCCGACTGATTGTGACTAAGAACCTATATTAGGTCTTATCTCACAGCGATAAGGGTGGCGAGGTCTAACCACTTCGCTACCCTTATCGTGTCCGCAGATGTCTAGGGTGACCTGCTCCCTCCTTAATCAGGAGGTGAGGGAGGAACCCTTGCAGGGACGTGCCAAGGAGTTCAGTCAACATCTGTCGGACAAAATCGGACCGGTTTGGACTCCGACTGGGCAGAGTCTGACGATCAGGACACGGGTGGTCTTGTCAATGTTATCTGGGAGGAGTTTGATCCTGTGACTCCAGAGGAAGTGGACAGGATTATGGGGAGGCTGAGCTCCACCATGTGTTTATTGGACCCGTGCCCTTCCTGGCTGGTTTATGCGGCCCGGGAGGGGACACGAGGCTGGTTCCAGGCGGTAATATCTGCCTCTTTGAGTGAGGGTAGTTTACCCACCGTCTTGAAGGAGGTAGTGGTGAGACCTCTCCTCAAGAAGCCTGCCTTGGACCCAGCTGTGTTAAATAACTTTCGTCCGGTCTCCAACCTTCGCTTTCTTGCAAAGGTTGTTGAGAGCGTGGTGGCGCACCAACTCCCTCTGGTTCTGGATGAAGTGGATTATCTAGGACTGTACCAATCGGGCTTCAGGCCCGGGTACAGCACGGAGACGGCATTGGTCGCTCTGGTGAATGATCTCTAGAGGGCTTGGGACAGGGGATATTCCTCTGTCCTAGTCCTATTAGACCTCTCAGCGGCTTTCGATACCATCGACCATGGTATCCTGCTGCGGCGTCTCAGGGGATTGGGAGTGGGAGGCACGGTTCTTCAGTGGTTCTCCTCCTATCTCCTGGGACGTTCGCAGTCGGTGTTGGCAGGGGGACAGAGGTCGACCTCGAGGCCTCTCGTTTGTGGAGTTCCTCAGGGGTCGGTCCTCTCGCCTCTCCTGTTCAACATCTATATGAAGCCGCTGGGTGAGATCATTCGTGGTTTTGGAGTTGGGTATTGTTAGAATATGTTGTTGAAAAAATGGTTTGTTTAACAGAGTATTATTAATACACAGTGGAAGTTGTACTGGGACTTTTAGGCAAACAGTAATGCACTAACACGAGTTTTATAACTTATTTTTACTCAGACAACAAAAAGAAACACAGTAAGAAATAGTCCAAATATCAATCCAGTATCATACACATAAAAATCAGTCCATAAAAAACATAGTATCAAAATACAAAAGCTGCTTACCAATATCAAAAACAATATACACTGTAGCAAGCAGTTGATTCTTGAGAGAATAAATATCAAGTTAGCAAACAAGAGAACAAGAGGTATCCAAACACTAACATCAAACACATATACAAGAGCAACTATGTGTAACATCTAACTCTCTTTTATGTGGAATAATTACAGCCACACCCTTAGGCCGTTTAACTCCTTAAAGGTGCTTTTACTCCATTATATAATATTGTCACCCAAATCAAGTTTAATCTCTAACAATCTCCCCTTTTGGGTGGCATATTATACATATATTTTTACAATCTCAAATTACACATATCACAAACAGATTTATGCTTTATAGCACCCTGAGCTTTAGTAAACTGGTCAGCAATATTATCTTCAGTTGCACAATATTCCAGTTTAATCAAATTATCTTTAACACATTGTCTGACATTTAGATACCGTAGATCCGTATGTTTTGATCTAGTTTTCACTGCAGCATTAGTTGCTAATTTTATAGCTGCTTGATTGTCTTCATACACTTTTATTGGTTCATTACAATTTAAACCCATATCAAACAATAATTGTTTCCATACCAATAGCTCAGTACATAATAAAGATAGACAAGAAAATTCGGATTCAGTTGTTGATAAGCTTATATGCTTCTGTCTGTTAGACCTCCATCCTACTAAAGCGTTTCCCAATAATACAACCAATCCTGAAGTGGATTTCCTGGTTACAGTATCAGATGCAAAACTAGCATCTGCAAATGCTTTTAGTTCTAATTCCTTTGTTGGCTCTAGATATAGAGAATAATGTATGGTGTGTTTCAAATATCTTAAAACTCTTTTCGCACCTTGCCAACATCTGGTTGTAGGATTCTCACAATATCTAGCTAAATGATTAACTGTAAATGCTATGTCAGGTCTTGACCAATTACATAAATACATCAAGCTGCCTATTAATGATTGATATATCTTTTTATCAAAGACATTGCTGTTATCTGCTGAACTCTCAAAACCTTGAACCATAGGTGTTTTTACTGGTTTACAGTTTTCCATATTATAACGTTTCAGCAAACCATTAATTTTCTTAGCTTGAGACAGTTTAAATCCTTTACTAGTCCTGACAATATCCAGCCCTAGATAATGACTAATAGCTCCTAGATCTTTTACTCTAAATTTTCTTTTTAACCCTGAAATTATTCTTTCAGTTTCTGTTTCATCTTTTGCTATAATAGCAATATCATCAGTGAATAATAATAACAATGATAATTCACTATTTTGCTGTTTTATAAATAAACAAGGATCTGCAATACTAGCTTTAAATCCCAAACTATTTAACTCTTTTACTAAACATCTATTCCACTCATAACCTGACTGTTTTAAACCATACAAACTCTTATTCAGTTTCCAACAGTACCCTACCTTACTTTCTATTCCTGATGGAACTTTCATATATATATCATGGTTTAATGTTGCATGCAAATAAGCAGTTTCAATATCTACATGTTTTATACTATAATTCTTATTTGCTGCCCAAACTAAAGCAGCCCTAAGAGTGGAAGCTCTTAACGTTGGGGAAAATACTTCATCATAATCACTATTATTCTGTGCAAATCCTTGAGCAACTAATCTTGCTTTATGTATTACCTCTCCTGTAACACTTTCTTTCAGTTTAAAAACCCATTTACATCCAATTAACTTTTCTGTTTTAGGTATTTTAACCTCTTGATAAACATTAAGATCTTGCAAAGACTTTATTTCTTTATCCATAGCTACTTTCCAATTCTTTCTTTCATTCTCAGGATACATTTTTATTTCTTCAACATTAGAAGGTTCAATGTCTATTTGACAAATTAAACCTGCCTCGAAACGATCAGGCTGTCGTCTTTCCCTGTTAGACCTTCTGAGAATTATTGGACTTATAGGTACATTTACATTATTATCTTCTTCCTCTCCTGTCTCCACTATCAGTGGTTCTTGTTTGATCTCTCTAGCAGTTTCCTCCTCTTCTTTATCACTTTCATTTGAGGAGTTAGTTAAATCTTGTTGAGGAATATATACAATATCTTCTACCCTTTCCCAGCCTGACTGTTCTTGAAAAACAGCGCTAGAACTACAATAAATGTTTTTAGTACCTTTCTCCCAGAACCGATAAGACTTATGGTTTAACTCATAGCCAACAAAAAATAATTGTTTAGCTCTATGTTCTCCTTTATTTCTTATTGAACTTGGAATATGTACCCAAGCAGGTGTCCCAAATGTGTGAATATAACTAAGATTTGGTTTTCTCTTATACCATAAGGTATAAGGAATTTTACCTGTAGCTGAACTAACCACATTGTTTAAAATATGATTAGCACATTTTGCTGCTTCTCCCCATAAGCTATCAGGTAAACCAGAATCTTCAATCATAGATCTAATCATAGCTTGCAATGTTTGGCCCCTCCGTTCAACAAATGCATTATGCTGAGGTCTATAAGGAGCTGTACGTCTATGCTCTATTCCCTCTGAAACTAACAGCTCATTGAACTGTTTATTAACAAACTCAGTTCCATTGTCTGTTATTATGGTTTTTACATTTAACTGAGTTTTCCTTTGTACAAACTTGAGCCAATTAGATATTGTTTGTATAGTTTCAGTTTTTGACGTAAGGAGATAACAGAACCCATATCTGCTATAATGGTCTAGAATATTTAATATATAGCAAGCACCCCCTAAACTGGGTTTCATAGGACCTATCAAATCCATAAATACCAGTTCTAATGGAGTTGTGGTTTTAAATCCATCTAACCTATTAGCTGGTGCTGCCCTGCTCTTTTCTCTACCACATACGTTACACTGTAGATATTTCTTACAAGCCTTTAACTTAAACCCATTAGACAAAGCTACAGTTCTTTTTAGTGTATTAAAATTCACATGACCCAATCTTCTGTGTAATAAATGAATACATTCATCATGTGGTTTTTGATTTGTACAAGTAGTAGCCATTATTATAGGATCATTGCTAATTACAAACAAACCGTCTTTCATATTAGCTATTAAGTTCACTTCATTCTTTTGAATAAGACATTCCTCCCCTTGGAAAGTAACTTTAAAACCTGCTTCCAATAATGCCTTAACTGATAATAGATTATAATCACATCTGGGAACATATAGCATTTCCAAATTTTGTTTTAAAAATGAACAATAAACCTTACCCTCTCCAGAGACCTTGACTCTCCAGCCATTAGCCATAGAAATATATTTTCTACTAGACCTTATATTCTCAAAATCCCTTTTTATTTTTGAAATACAGTGTGTAGCTCCACTATCTACCACCCACCAATTGTGGTTATTAGTAGTTCTATTAGCTACAGCTACATTAATCAGCTTTTTATTCTTTCTATGGCTTTCCTTTCTCTGACAATTACTATTCTGACAAAACTTAGCAATATGTCCCTTTAACCCACAATTAAAGCATTTCCTTAAAATATAAGCAGATTCAGTCTTCTTTATTTCTTGTTGCAATGGCTCTCTCAACTGTTTTCTCTCCATACGACATCTTGATTCTTCCAACAACCTTCCAGTTATTGAAGAAACAGTTAGGTCTTCTTTGGACAAAACCTCCAAGGACGATACAAAGGCATCGTAGCTCTCATCCAATGATGATAAAATGATGTAAACCTGGTGAAGCTCTGAGAAAATAAGTTCTTTTTCTTGCAGTTCCAACAAAGTTGCTTTTATAAAGTTAAGGTGAGCTAACATATCGCCATTCTTTTCCAGTCTAGCTCTAAATAGCTTTCTGGTAAGATTTATATGAGCACCAACACTGTCCCGAACAAAAATCTTTTTCAACTTAGCCCAACATTTAGCAGCAGATTCTTCTCCACGCACATGGACTAGCTGTTGGTCTCCTAATGTTAGCCCAATGATAGATAAAGCCTTATCATTGTCTTTATTGAAGTCTTCAATCTTCTTGTTATCTTCTTCATTAGTTGGATCCCAGGCAGTTACATCAGGAGGATTATGGACTATTTTCCAAAGACCTTGATTTTGTAATAGCAAACTACATTGTGTAGACCAGGATACGTAGTTTGACCCATTAAGCCGGGTAATGCAGAATGGATTGAATAGTCCTTGTGCCATTGTCTGAATTTAAAAACTCAGTTAGGAAATATAAATACAATACTGTGCCTGTCCTCAGCACCACACTGGATCTGGGCCCATAACCATTGTTAGAATATGTTGTTGAAAAAATGGTTTGTTTAACAGAGTATTATTAATACACAGTGGAAGTTGTACTGGGACTTTTAGGCAAACAGTAATGCACTAACACGAGTTTTATAACTTATTTTTACTCAGACAACAAAAAGAAACACAGTAAGAAATAGTCCAAATATCAATCCAGTATCATACACATAAAAATCAGTCCATAAAAAACATAGTATCAAAATACAAAAGCTGCTTACCAATATCAAAAACAATATACACTGTAGCAAGCAGTTGATTCTTGAGAGAATAAATATCAAGTTAGCAAACAAGAGAACAAGAGGTATCCAAACACTAACATCAAACACATATACAAGAGCAACTATGTGTAACATCTAACTCTCTTTTATGTGGAATAATTACAGCCACACCCTTAGGCCGTTTAACTCCTTAAAGGTGCTTTTACTCCATTATATAATATTGTCACCCAAATCAAGTTTAATCTCTAACAGGTATCATCAGTATGCTGATGATACCCAGCTTTTCATTTCGACCCCAAACCACCCCAGTGATGCCCTTGACGTGATGTCCCATTGCCTGGAGGCGGTTTGGGTCTGGATGGGGAGGAACAGGCTTCGACTCAACCCTGACAAGACTGAGTGGCTGTGTGTACCGGCATCTCGGGATATTCAGAATATTCCATCTCTTTCAATGGGGGGTGAGTTATTACCCCCCGTAGATAGGGCTCACAACTTGGGAGTCCTCCTAGATTCACAGCTTTCTTTAGAAGACCATATAGCAAATGTGACTAGGGGGGCCTTTGCCCAGATTCGCCTGGTGCACCAGTTGCGGCCCTATCTAGACCGGGAGGCCTTGCGCACGGTCACTCATGCGCTCGTGACCTCTCGTTTGGACTACTGCAACGCTCTCTACATGGGGCTCCCCTTGAGGACCACTCAGAGGCTCCAACTGGTACAGAATGCAACCGCGAGAGTTGTGTTGGGAGTTTCCTGATACTCCCATGTTACACCCTTGCTCCGTGAGCTGCATTGGCTCCCAGTTGTCTTCCGTGTGAGATTCAAGGTGCTGGTAATGACCTACAAAGCCCTCCATGGCATGGGTCCGGAATACCTCAGGGAGCACCTGCGGCCGGCATCAACTTCCCTCCGCCCAGTGCGCTCCCACAGAGAGGGCCTCCTCAGGGTGCCACCGGTCAAAGAATGTCGACTGGTGGCCCCCAGGGGGAGGGCGTTCTCTGTGGGCGCGCCGGATTTATGGAACCATCTTCCGGTTGAGCTCCGGATGGCACCCAATCTTCACTCCTTCCGGCGCGATCTAAAGACCTACCTGTTTGAACAAGCCGGCCTGGCCTGATGGGTGATGGGTTTGGGTTTTATTGCTTTTTATGTATTTTAACTTATTGTTATAGTTTTGGGGCATCTTGTTTAATCTCTTTTAATTTTTGTATTCTTGTCTTTTAATATGTATTGCCCTGTTCACCGCCCTGAGTCCTTCGGGAGAAGGGCGGTATACAAATAAAATTATTACTATTACTATTACTATTGTTATTATTATTATTATTATTATTATTATTATTATTATTATTATTATTATTATTATTTGAACATGACCATTCAGGATTTAATGTATTCAAAGAAGAGAACAAATAAATTATCCTTCTTTGTTAATTCTGTACAAGCAGCAAAGAAAGCAACCCTTTAAGAGAAACTGTTGAGGAAAACATAACATAAAATATTAACATAAAAATTGGACTATTAATATACAATGTTTCAAAACAACAGAGACTACAACTATGTTTCCTTTTTTAGCAGGGAAAATTACAATGTATTTGTGCAAAAGTGAAGCAAAATTAACAAGCAGAAGAGGATTCAAAAGCCCCAGCAGCACCAGACCTATGAATCTCATAAAGATATGGTAGGACATCATTCCTGCAAGTGTGACCTTTGAAATCTTTGGAACCGTCACTCTTTATGTTACTTTAAGTCATAGGGACAGGCATTTCACAGAACATAATTGTGTCCTATCAAACCTAAATTAGGATTAAGGATTCTGTATTCTATCATTTTTTCTAATTATCTCCAGAGTTTATTAATTCACAGTGATTATGGTGATGGTCTGTAGGAAGAAATGAAGAAACTGACCTAGGGAAGGGGAATGTATTCACTAATTTATGATAAGAGTTCTAGATCATATACAACGAGAGAGAGAGAGAGAGAGAGAGAGAGAGAGAGAGAGAGAGAGAGAGAGAGTGAGTGAGAGAGAGATGGATGGATGAGGGGGGATAGAGAGAGATAATAGAGAAAGAAAGAAAGAAAGAAAGAAAGAAAGAAAGAAAGAAAGAAAGAAAGAAAGAAAGAAAGAAAGAGAAAGAAGATAGATAATAGATAATAGAAGATAAAAGACAGATAGATAGACAGATGAATAGTAAGTAGTTAGACAGACAGACAGACAGATGTGTTCCAGTTCCCTTACTGTTTATATTCTTTGTCATCAATAGCTTAGCTAAATTGCTTATATAAAGAGAAATACTCTAACTTCCAAATTGAATTCATTCTCTCAGCCACTGAGGAACCTTTCCCATCAAGGAAAATGAAGTGTCTTCTGGTTCTGGACTTTCAGTGCTCCCAGATGCATGAGGGAATCGTTCCTCATGTCGCCAGGACTTTTTCATTGGGGGGGGCTGTAAAAGGGTCGAAAGTTGCCCTGGAGGGCAATGAGCAAGGGAGAGGTCTCTCCAGTCGGTCCAAGCCCTCCTGTTGGTTTGGAGCTACTCTCTTGGAAAGAGTAGAGTAGAGTAGAGTAGAGTAGAGTAGAGTAGAGTAGAGTAGAGTACAGTAGCTACTCGCTTGGAGCTACTCTCCAAACCAAAGAAGAAAGGATCGGCCACTCCCATGGCCCATCATTTAGCCGTTTCCTGCTGAAGCCAAAAGCACAACAATGCACTTGAAAGCAGTTGAAAACTGGGTGAGAATTGCCTTCTTGTTTTCTTAATTGTCTACTTTCCCTGTCAGAAGCTTCTTGAATTGGCTTCCCCCTGAGAGAAGAGAGGGAAGGGATTTTTTTTCCCCACCCTCCTTAAGAGTGGACTTTGTCTACAATGGGAGAGAAAAGAAAAAGCCTTCTACTAAATTATACTGATGTACTGGACTTACTGCCTTTCTAATTTTTGGCCCAAAGTTCCTATATTTGCAGAAATGGACTATTCTACCTATTGGTCTAAAATGGGGCCAAAAAAAAGAAATAAATAAAAAGATACTGTCTGAAAAGGTTGAGGTATTCTGGAGACATCTAGTGAATACTATTGGCAAACAATCTTGCTTACATTTTGGACTGACCTTGGCATTAAGATAAAAACCTGAAACAGCTGGAGATGAATTTGGCTTAGACTTGTGGAGGTGGACTCTTACTGATTTTTGTTTGAGAATAGCCTCCACCAAGGACTATTTATAATTATTACAAAATGGAGAAGGATCAGCCACAAACCTTGCTTGATTATAACCTCATACTTGAAACAATCTACAGAGTCACTGAGATGTCTATCTCCAGATTTAATAATTTTCATGCCAATCTTAAGTCACAAATTGAAACCCAGACTGCAACTAAAGAATTTATACTTCAGAATATAACAAATTTGGAAGATATTACTATTGAGACAGAGGAATATAAGCAACAACTATCCAAAGAACTGACAACTCTAAAACTACAAGGAACTATCACTATGGCAAATAACCTTAAGGACCAACAACAAAATATGGGAAAACTTAATACTCAACCTTTGACTCCATCAAAAGAACCTATAACTTTAGAAGTATACTATGTAGAAGATAGTGATGCTAACACAGAGGACATGGAAGATCAACAAAGACATTGTTCTGAAAGCCTGGATAGCCAAGCATTAATTACAAAATTAAATAAGACTCTTTACTTAAAGCAGATGAACCCAGACAGAAGAGGAATCCAGACCGAAGTGAAGATAAAGTTTTTAGAGCAAATACAGAGACTAAAACTAACAGGGCAACAACATAATGATTACAAATGGTTTGGTTTTTATGGATCACTGATGGCTAGATGGCCTCCTTCGATTCAAATAATATATATTGGAGCAAAGGAAGACCTATCTGGCAATTCAAAGGCCTTGGTTTGGAAACCTGATTGGCAAAAAAAAGAAACCCAAAGTTAGATTTTAAAAGTGAGTTCTTAAACAACCATTAAAGGTTATCCTTTTAGTAATCAGTGATCTATTAGGATCTAAAATAGAAAATGTTTATGAGATAGAACTAGAATGTGTTTATGTATCTATTAGGCTTATTTTAGACATTATAATTTGTGCACTGACATAATGGAAATTTGGTTTATAGATCCCACTTGTTGTTAAAAGACATTTGATTATTTTATTTAAGATATTATTATGATTATGATTATGATTATTATTATTATTATTATTATTATTATTATTATTATTATTATTATTATTATTATTATTATTATTATTATTATTATTATTATTATTATTATTATTATTATTAAGTTGGAGGGGACCTTGGAGGTGATCTAGTCCAACCCCCTGCTCAGGCAGGAAACCCTATACCATTTCAGACAAATGACTGTCCAGTCTCTTCTTAAAAACTTCCAGTGTTGGAACATTCACAGCTTCTGGAGGCAGGTTGTTCCACTGATTAATTGTTCTGTCAGGTAGTTTCTTGTTAGTTCTAGGTTGTTTCTCTCCTTGACTAGTTTCCATCCATTGCTTCTTGCCCTGCCTTTGGGCACTTTGGAGAATAGTTTGAGTCCCTCCTGTTTGTAACAGCCCCTGAGATATTGGAATACTGCTATCATGTCCCCCCTCATCCTTCTCTTCATTAAACTAGACATACCCAATTTCAGCAGCCGTTCTTTATATGTTTTAATCTCCAGTCCCCTAATCATCTTTGTTGCTCTTCTCTGTACTCTCTCTAGAGTCTCAACATCTTTTTTACATCGTGGTGACCAAAACTGGATGCAGTATTCCAGGTGTGGCCTTACCAAGGCATTGTAAAGTGGTATTAGTACTTCACGTGATCTTGATTCTATTCCTCTGTTAATGCAGCCTAGCACTGTGTTGCCTTTTTTGGAAGCTGCATCACATTGCTGGCTCATATTTAAGTGATTGTCCACTAGGACTCTGAAATCCCTCTCACAGTTACTACTATTGAGCAAGGTACCTAGTATACTATACCTGTACATTTGTTTTTTTCTTGCCTAAATGTAGAACCTTACTTTTTTCACCATTGAATTTCAGTTTGTTAGATAGTGCCCAGTGTTCATGTCTGTCCAGATCCTCCTGTATCTTAAGCCTCTCTTCTGGAGTGTTGGCTGTTCCTGCCAGCTTGGTGTCGTCTGCAAATTTGATGAGTTCCCCATTTATCCCTTTGTCCAAATCATTGATGAAGATGTTGAAGAGCACTGGGCCCAGAACAGAGCCCTAGGGCACCCCACTACACACTTCCCTTCATGTAGATGTGGTTCCATTGAGGACCACACGCTGAGTACGGCCAGTCAGCCAGCTACAAATCCATCTGGTGGTGATTCTGTTTAACCCACATTTTTCTATCTTATCAAGTAGAAGGTTGTGATCTAATTTATCAAAAGCCTTACTGAGGTCCAAGTAAATTATATCCACAGCATTCCTCTGATCCAGTAATTTTGCCACTTGGTCAAAGAATGCAATAAGATTTGTCTGGCATGATCTGTTTTTGACAAACCCATGTTGGCTTTTAGTAATGACTTTGTTTGCCTCTAGGTGCTCACTGATTTGTTGTTTGATTATCTTTTCAAGAATCTTCCCAGGTATTGAGGTCAGGCTAAAATTTAAAACAGAATCTGGTTGTGTATAAATAATTTTAGATTGATAAACATAGGCTGTGGTCCTGTCAGTAACGTGTGATGTATTAGGATGTGAAACAGACACTGTTTATTAGGTAGAACATAGCTACTCAGCCACTGCGTACATGTTAGATGCTATACTTTTTGCTTTAATGAAATAAGGAAAATTTGGGTTGTGAACATTATTTGGAATGTTAAAGGCTAAATTTGAATAATATAATTAAAATTAAAATTAGGTAAACTTTAATAACAGGACATAGATATATTTCAATGAAATTGAATTGACAAATTTTTAACTGACCATGCTATTTCTAGAAATTTACTAGTTTAAACTGGTTGTATGAAATGTTAAGGGAAAATGAGAAGGATGTTTTGATAATGTAACCTGAACTATGTACTGAAAACTCTGTTACTGAATCTCTGATTACCGAGTCATCATGATGCTTTCTAAATATGTAGATGTTAACTGAAAAACCATTAAAAGTTGTTTTAAAAAAAGGAAAATGAAGTGTCATATGATACAACCTCAGTGCTGATAACAGGCATAAGATAAGATAAGATAAGATAAGATAAGATAAGATAAGATAAGATAAGATAAGATAAGATAAGATAAGATAAGATAAGATAAGATAAGATAAGATAAGATAAGATAAGATAAGATAAGATAAGATAAGGAAAGGTAAGGTAAGGTAAGGTAAGGTAAGGTAAGGTAAGGTAAAGGTAAAGGTAAAGGTAAAGGTAAAGGTAAAGGTAAAGTTAAAGGTAAAGGTAAGGTAAGGTAAGGTAAGGTAAGATAACCTTTATTGTCTTTTTTTTACTGTGGGCACAACAGCACACATCAAAAATGAAATTTAGTTGCCTGCTCTCAAAGTGAAACACAAACATGACACACACCTAAACATACTATATACAACATATGTACAGACTCATATCCCTTGTTGTTGCTGTTGATAGCTGCGAAGTCATGTCCGACCCATCACAACACCATGGACAATGTTCCTCCAGGCCTTGCTGTCTTCTACCATCTTCTGGAGTCCATTTAGGCTCTTGCCTACTGCTTCAGTGACTCCATCCAGCCACCTCATTCTCTGTCATCCCCTTCTTCTCTTGCCCTCAACCTTTCCCAGCATTAGGCTCTTCTCCAGTGAGTCCTTCCTTCTCATTAGGTGGCCAAAATATTTGAGTTTTAGCTTCAGGATCTGGCCTTCTACAGAGCAGTCAGGGTTGATCTCCTCTAGGACTGACCAGTTTGATTTTATTGCAGTCCAAGGGACTCGCAGGAGTCTTCTCCAGCACCATAGTTCAAAGGCTTCAATTCTTTGGTATTCAGCCTTTCTTATGGTCCAACTTTCACAGCCATACATTGCAACTGGGAAGACCATAGCCTTGAGTATACACACTTTTGTTGACAGGGTGATGTCTCTGCTTTTTAGTGTGCTGTCTAGATTTGCCATGGCTTCCCTCCCCAGGAGCAAGCGTCCCCATCTGCAGTGATCTTGGAGCCCAGGAAAATAAAATCTGTCACTACCTCCATTTCTTCCCCATCTATTTGCCAGGAATTGAGAGGGCCAGATGCCATGATCTTGGTTTTCTTAATGTTCAGTTTCAACCCAAGTTTTGCACTCTCCTTCTTCACCCACAACAAGAAGCTCTTTAGTTCTTCTTCACTTTCTGCCATTAGAGTATGTTAGGTTGTTGATATTTCTCCCGGCAATCTTAATTCCAACTTTTGATTCATCTAGCCCTGCCTTTCTCATGATGTGCTCTGCATATAAGTTAAATAGGCAGGGTGACAGTACACAGCCTTGCCGCACTCTTTTCCCAATTTTGAACCAATTACTGGTTCTGTGTCCAGTTCTCACTGTTGCTTCTTGACCCACATAATAAATAAATATTAAATACTGTCCATCTTGAATATATAATGGAAGGTGGAAGCTTGAGAATTCACAAGGTTAATGATGAGTTAAAATGAGTGGCCTTTCATTCTTTAACTTACACCACATGATTTATCATTCACTTTGTGCTCTTGGATGGAAGTTTGTGCTCTTTGTAACATTATCATTCATTGTTTTCCAGTTCATGAATTCCTGCCTCTTCCACAAGAAGGGTTTCTGTGTTTCTGAATGAGACCTATACCTCAACAATAGTGGATGCTTTCTCTGATTATTTGGCAGAAAGCCCCTCTGGCAGCTGGGCAGGCCAGGAGTACCTTGTTCTTCAGTTAGAATGCAAGCAACAAGTAAGTTGAGTACCTTGTTCTTCAGTTAGAATGCAAGCAACAAGTAAGATGTCCACATCCTTTGAAAGGAAGACAGCAAGAAACATGGAGTACAGTGTTACCTTGGTATTAACTGCTTTGAAACTCATCAAATTTAGTACTCAAAGCATTTTGTTGTGAAAAATTTTTACCGGTTCTGATTGTGTGTTTGGTACTCAATGCATAAGCTAAAACTTGTCAATGTCAGCCGCCTTGTGACTCACTATACTTGGTACTCATTGTTTTTGGTACTCATCATGCCTCCCAGAACCAACTACTGAAATTTAATGAAGAGAAGGACGAGGGGTGACATGAAAAAAAAAATAAAAATGATAGCAGTGCTCCAATATCTCAGGGGCTGCCACAAAGAAGAGGGAGTCAAGCTATTCTCCAAAGTGCCCGAAAGCAGGACAAGAAGCAACGGATGGAAACTAATCAAGGAGAGAAGCAACCTAGAGCTAAGGAGAAACTTCCTGACAGTTAGAACAATTAACCAGTGGAACAACCTGGCTCCAGAAGTGGTGAATGCTCCAACACTGGAAGTTTTTAAGAAGAGACTGGACAGCCATTTGTCTGAAATGGTATAGGGTTTCCTGCCTGAGCAGGGGGTTGGACTAGATGACCTCCAAGGTCCCCTCCAACTTTATTATTATTATTATTATTATTATTATTATTATTATTATTATTATTATTATTATTATTATTATTATTATTATTATTAAATTAACAATGAGTACTGAGAGACCACTGTATTACTAGAGAGAGAGAATGACAAAAGAAGAAAGAAGCAGTGAACAGTTGCACAGAGTAAAAAACTAATAGATCTTAAACAAAAGGAGAAGACTGTGTAAGCCGTTGAAACAAACTAAACAGTCTTCAGCTTAACTAAACATTCTTTAGCATAGCAGAGATGATTTTGCTGATGTTCTTTTTAAAAAGCACATATCTTATATAGCATTTGTTCATTTCATGATTGCTCATTTTAACTGCTTGTTTTCACAGTAAATGAGAGATGGACTACATTAACTGATCACCCTCACGTCTAAAAACATCTACAACTTCATACTTTAATATGCAGATAAAAATATTCATCAATGTTGGGATGACAGCAATGGGACATAAAATAAATACAAAACTTAATACACCACTTCAGTCCAAACAATAATAGAGAGAAACCACTACAGTAACAATGCAGTTCAAGGGCTTTATTTTTCTGTTTAGGCACTTCAATGAAAGAGTATTAAATAGACAATCCTGCAAACAGAAAGTTGGAATCCAGAGATAATATAATAGCCCTGGTAAGGGAGCACACTTGTCACTGCAGCAAATTAAGAAGGGATGAAACCACAGCAAGTCAAAACGAGACTCAATGATCAGAGAAAAACAATCCTGGGAGAGATTTATAGTTATATGATGTTTACTAATATGAAATTACCCACAACTGTATCCCTGCTGAGTCAAGAAGTTAATTAGAAAACCTAAACTGGTCAAAGTTCCCATATAAAAATGTCAGGTTCTAAAAAGTTAGGGAGGAAATTTCACAATCGCGAATCCTCCCCTCCTCTTGAGGTGGAAATACCTGGAAGTTTTACAGAGCAATAATTTGAAGTAGCAACTTGCAGAAAGTGAGATAAATCTAGTTTGAACAATATCTGGCTAATATATTTTTCACCAGTGGATTCTTTTAAATTTGGCAGTGATATGAAGATGTTGAGAAAGCTGTTTGCCTCTTCCTTCAATATGCCCTTTTGCTGATTCCCATGCCACATTTTAAATGAGCACAATTCTCAAATGCTAATGTCAGGGTAGATTTGTTTGACAGGTAAAGGAGAATGTATTGGCTACTACCAAGAGTTTTACATGAACTCACATTGGCAAACTGGATTTCTGTGTAGTAGGTTTCCCAATCCATCTTTTTTCCCCTTCCCCTTATAGCTTGGATTGCAAATTCGGGACAGTTTGTACACTTGAAAGAGAGAAAATACACCTGGATTTGCTGAATTAGGGTATTACAGCAAGAGGACTCCTTTGGGACTTGCTAAGATTCCCTATAAGCTTTTATGTTAAAGGTTACAGCCTCACTTGTAAGTGTACATGAAGAGTTCCCTACTGTAGATGCACATTGATATCCCCATAGGAGATGTGCTTCTCTTTGCATGCTGAATTGTACATGGGAATACATCCTCAGAAGTTATGCAGCTTTACATAGATGCAAGTTTGTAGTTTAGAGACATGCAAGATAAACACCACATGGTTATAGTTAAAACAATGTTTTGGGAGGAAATTTCATTCATTTTACTTCACATATTCAGAGAAAATAAACTTCTTAAAGTGCTTTTGGGGAGAAAAAAAGACTTGCCTTTTCTTTTTAAGATGTATGTTGTTGTTTTTTCTTTAGAAAGATGAGAAAAGAATCTTCCAGTTAAAAATCTATGTACATCCTATTTGTGACAACTTTCATATTTTTTATATAAAGAAAGGATACAAAAAGAAGGGGAAAGAAAGGAGGGAATTTGCATTTACCTTTTAAACATGAAAATGTTCTTTTGAATACTATATAGAAATAGCTAATTATGCTATTAAGAGAAGGCTCATCTCAGAGTGTTTGTAAATGCATTCATTATTTCCAGCAACATTTAATTCCCAATACAGGTAGTTCTTGACTTCCAATGATTCATTTACCAATAGTTTGAAGATGGAACAGTGCTAGCAAAGTGACTTACAACAACTCCTCACTCTTATGACTGTCACAGAGTCCCACAATCTCATGATCAAATCAAAACAGCATGTATTTACAATGTTTGCAGCATTGTAGGGTTGCATGAGCACCTGTTGCAACTTTCCCAGCCAGCTTCTGACCAGCAAAGTGAACAGGAAGCATGAGATAAGATGAGGCGAGGCGAGGCGAGGCGAGGCGAGGCGAGGCGAGGCGAGACGAGACGAGACGAGACGAGACGAGACGAGACAAGACAAGACAAGACAAAATAAGATAAGATAAGATAAGATAAGATAAGATGATAAGATAAGATAAGATAAGATAAGATAAGATAAGATAAGATAAGATAAGATAAGATAAGATAAGATAAGATAAGATAAGATAAGATAAGATAAGAGATCATATACCACTTCATACAAGTGGCTCTCCAACCTCTTCTTAAAAATCTCCAGTGATGAAGCACCCACCACCTGTGAAGGCAAGCTGTTCCACTGGTTAATTGTCCTCACAGTTAGGAGGTTTTTTCCTTAATTCCAGGTTGCTTTTCTCCTTGATTAGTTTCCATCCATTGTTTTAAATAAAGTTTTTATTTGGTTTTTTTTTAACAAATTGTTTAAACATTGTTTAAAAATAGTTTTATCCATTCTGTTAAAAGGAATCTAACAATGGCAATGTTGTTTAGATGTTGCCCTACTTATACGCTATCTGTGCATTATGTGAAGGATTATGGCCCTAGAATATGTGTGCTTGTGGGTTATTTCATAACCCAGGAGGTCATTGTCTTTGTGAAGAAAACAAAAGGTTTGCAATGTGAAATTGCATAAGAGATCTGCAAGACACAGGATCAGCAGGGGGGCTGCTTAGTCACAAACCAAAAATAGCTTCCTGAATAGCCCTTGCTATTTTTCCCTCCTATAACAGTGGGATTTGGTTTCTTTTGTAGCTCTTGACAGAGCAGGCTAGTGGAATTATGAACCCAAAAGATTGAACAAAGATACCATTTTTAATAATGTACTGCACCTATCGCCCAGTCATTTTAGAAGGAAAGCAAATGGAAAATGTCACAGAACAGCAGCCATAAGAATACTGATTTTTTTTGGCCATAAAATGAGTCCCAGTCAATATGTTCACCAAACTAAATGTGAAATGACCATCATTTGGGAAATGTAGTTGTTGATATTTTTTAAAAAAACAAAAAGTTTTTCCTCTGAGGAATATGAACTTTCAAAAATACACATAACTGGTCTTCGGTTGTCCTAGTTCATTGGAAATCTATGTCAAATTAAACATGAGCATCTATTGATTGAGACTTTACAAAAGATCCTGTCCTGAATGGTTTACTCAAGAAAAAAATATATGAAACATTGACATGGGAACAGTTAACAGTTTCTAATATGGGCTGTGCTATTAGTTTCTTTCTTTCTTTTAATCTCTGAAAATAGTAGAAACTGCTATGTATTTGAACTATTTTTCCCCCACTATTTCTTATTCTATTGATGGCTTCTGTAACTTGGACCAGAGAAGTTATCATCAGTTTTATTTAGAAAGTCAGAAATAACAGATGTGATTCAGACTTGGTTATCTGAGATGAAGAATTCTTTCCATTCAAGAATGGACAGGGAGCCAGCAGAGTTTTCCCAACAAAGGCAATTGGGGATAAATGAGGTAGGTGTTTGTTTCTTTCACAAGTATCTTCCAAGCCAATTTCTCCCATGGAATGCCTGTTGAGTGAATTTATGATGGAAAGTATATGAATATAACATTTAGAAGACAGTACAAGTCCATACATTTGTGTCAACCTTCTTACAGCTATTCACAACCAAGAAGATTAGATTCACAGTGTTAAAAGGCTAAAGCAATCCTAGGCTACATTAATCAAAGGATAGAATCAAGATCATGTGAATTTATTTACAAAGGCCACACTTGGAATACTGCAGTCATCACAGTACAAAAAAGATGTTGACCCTCTGGGGGGGGGAAGTGCAGAGAAGAGCAACAAAAATGATTAGGGGGTTGGAGACTAAAACATACAAAGTTACAGAAATTGGCTATATCTAGCTCAGCTGACTCAGGAATTCTGGGAGTTGAAGTCCATGAGTCATAAAAGAGCCGAGGTTGCCTACACCTGGGCTAGCCTAATGAAAAAAAGGACTGGTGAGGTCATGGTAGCACTTTTTCCAATATTTGAGGGGCTCCTACAAAGGCAATGTCATGGTTCTGATAGATGAAACCCATCAAAAGAACTTCAAGGCAAGAATTCTTCCTCAAAGAACATTTTATTCAGGAAACAAAGTATCGGCACTACATAGCTGTAGCCAAAACTAGTTTCCCTTCCCCCAGATACAAAGAAACAAATTGCAATTCCCACCCCCAATAAGCAGTCATAAATCATGTTCTCCAATTAGCCTGAAACACCGGCTTTCTACCCAGCTCCTCAGCCCACCAAAACATTATCAATTCCTTGGGCTTCCTTATTTTTGGGCTCCCACAAAGCAGTGTTTATTATTATGGCTAGCTGAGCTCAAGCATTCATCCCAACCCCCCGCCCCCCGCAACTGATTTCTAAATAGCAGAAAAAGCATGTTAAAAGCAAAGAGCTGCAATTTTCATCAGTTGTCAAAGCAGGAACATCCAATGTTTACAGCATTGACAGGCGATGGGGTCAAACCAGTGGTGGGATTCAACTGGTTTGCACCACTTTAGCAGAACCAGTAGCTAATGTTTTTTGTCACCCAGGCCCAGAATGGACTTCTGGAAGTGGCATCCACACAGAGAACTGGTTGTTCACATATTTGAATCCCATCACTGGGTCAAACTATTTTCCAAAGCACCAAAAGGCAAGGCAAGAAATAATGGTTGGAAGCTAACCAAGGAGAAAAGTTACCTAGAACTAAGGAGAAATTTCCTAACAGTGAGAACAATTAACCAATGGAATAGCTTACCTTCAGAAGTTGTGGGTGTTCCATCACTGAAGGCTTTCAAAAAGAGACTGAACTACCATTTGTCTGAAATGATATAGGTTCTCCTGCTTGAGCAGGGGGTTGGGCTAGATGACCTTCGAGGTCCCTTCCAACTCTGTTATTCTATGTTCTTTTATACAGATTTTCTGAAAGGAAATAGTTCATTATAAAGAAGTCTGTTACTGAACTACGTACATTACTAAATATTGCTACTGAACCACCGTGTAATACTAAAATAGTTACTTAAAAGTTGTGAATGTGGTTACCTTCAACATTTTAGATTGATCATAATGACCATATGATTCCCTTGTTGTTCTAAGCATTGTTTGAAGCAGTATTTTTTGCTATGAAAAGAAAGAGACAGCCAAGGGTCGCAGACATGAATCTATTTGAAGAAAAATAAATCATTTTCAACAAGAACAGTGCTCTTCTGAAGAGTTAAGGTGGATATGAAGGGCACCCTTTGTTTAGGTTTCCATAAAACATAATTGCCAACAAAAGCTATTGCTTCGTATCAGATTTTTATTCATCAAATACTGGATAAGTTTTCAAATTATACAAAAATGCATATTAAATTGTTTGTCCAATAAACTGATTCTTGGAACAATTTGAGATTTTGAACATGTTTGCCTTCCTCCTTCCCCAAATGTCACTGTGTTATGTCAATATTATAGGGCTTATTAAACCTCATGATTTGTGGGTTATACCCATGAGTGCAAATGAAAGAATAAATGAGTCAAGCATGGTTTTAAAACAAACCTGAAAATAAAATCCAGTAGCCCATAAAATTCAAATTGGATGTGGCTTGACTGTTCTTGACATTTCCCCACAATATTGAATGAAAAAAGACTGCAACTAGCTGGTGCAGGGATCTTCAAACTTGGCCCTTTTATGACTTGTGGACTTCAACTCCCAGATTCCTCAGCCAGGGACCCTGGCTGAGGAATTCTGGGAGTTGAAGTCCACAAGTCATAAAATGGCCAAGTTTGAAGACCCCTGAGCTAGTGTTTACAAGCTAAACCATATCTGCAGTTCTACATGGGATGCCTGGAAGCAAGAAAGGAATATCTCTCAAATCAACAGCAGTTTCCTTCTGTGGAGCTAAACAATGATTTTTGGAAGACTTTTCTTCAATATGACAATACTAAACCTCACGTCTCCTAAGAATTATCATTTTTTAAAAAAATATCCCTAGTTAAAGTTATGGGGAAGCAGCAGACATTAATTTTTATTCAGCTTCAGCTTCCAACAATGTAAGCAATGAAGGCACTGAAGCATTAGAGAGCATTATGAAAGCAAGGACTTTTTAAAAAAATAATCCAGTTTTGGCTTCTCTCTCTCTCTCTCTCTCTTTCTCTCTCTCTCTCTCTCTCTCTCTCTCACACACACACACACACACACACACAGAGAGAGAGAGAGAGAGAGAGAGAGAGAGAGAGAGAGAGAGAGAGAGAGAGAGAGAGAGAGAGAGAGAGAGAGAGAGAGAGAGAGAGAGAGAGAGAGAGAGAGAGAGAAGTATATATGTTCTAGAAGACTTTCCTACAGGAAGGAGCCAAATGTACCCCTAGAGGCAGTAAACCTCACACACACTTATTTGCTAACAAGAGTTATACCTTGCAATATAAAAATATCCATTGTTCCAATATTGTTTTGTAGAGTTTTATATCTATTTATAGCAACTTCAGCTTAACAAAATAAGGATGAAAATAGAGATTACAAAGAAAAAATGTAGACCTCATGAGATGCCCTAATAAAAACAACATTTAAAGGTGGTTTCTTTTAAAAGTTCAATACATACAGAGAAAGAAAATGAACAAAAAGGTTTGCTACAGTGTGATAGTCTTTGTTGATGAAACAAGTAGAGGAGAAAAGTAATTTAAATTGTTGTTTCTTTAGTTTTGGATCATCAGCTATATCTTTGTAAAAGAAGCGGAGGACTATTTCTTCTGTTTAAACAAACAAATGTTTGAGGTTTTTTCCCTCCACGTATACCAAATGTTATTTAGTTAAATGGCCTCTAGAAAATAAGCTTTTCATTGATCTTCTGCAGATTAGTTCATATTCATTTAACTGGAACCTGAAATATTGGGACAGATTCTGTTAATGACTCCAAGCTATAAACATATGTTGAAAACCCATTTAACAACTCTCTTCCTGTGATCAGTTCTCTGATTAACAGAGAGACAAGGAATATGTGGGAGACATTATTCCAATCTAACATTGGAGAAGAAAATCTATTTTTGGGTTGGATCCCTTATTTTGGGAGGAAGAGAAATACAATAAACGAACAAATAAGTAATACTAAAAGTATGGATTTATAGGACGTAGTGCTCATTCATATAAAAGAAAATAGTTAGAAAGTAGTAGACCAGAAGATGATGAATGATAATACTGTTTTTATTGGTTTGTTTATTTAAAAGCAAATAATTCATTTTCCATTATTTCAGAACTCCGGCATCAAGAAAAAAATGGTAGAGTTCTTTGAAAGGTATTTCTGTTTTCCTTTAACTCCTTTTAAAAGGATGTTGAATTCAAAGAAATACTGAGGCAAATCAAACAGTTTATTGATAGCATGACATGAACAGTTTTCAGATCAATGTGATAAATGTAGATCGGATCTGGTAAATTCAAAATGTTACAGCTAGATTGTTCAGTCATGGTTGAAACATTGGTCACGGTGCATATCAACTACTTATCAAATCATGTTCAAGTATTATTACAGGTTTCTGTCCTAAATTGCTTGTGATCAGTTTATCTGAGAATCCATCTTCTTCTGACAGCCCTTCTTAAGACTTATTTACTTTCTTACTTATTCAGTCACTCAGTTACTTACTTACTTACATTGTCCCCTGTGGAATAAACCATATCTCTTGCAATATGACTTCATTACCAATAGTAAGGATGTTCATCTAATAATATTTTTGTGGTATTCCCAAGTGAGATTAGGTTGTCACCAAGTATGGAGTTTACTAGCAATATTTAAAGCCATCTGTTTGTTCAAGCACACCCATGATTTGTTTTAATGCTGGCTATCCCTATTAAAAATTGCATTATTGTGTGAATCTATCTGTATCTTTCCCATGCAGATATCTTAATCACATGGAGGTGGGCTTCTTAGATATCAGTGATTTCTTGACTGCAATTATAAATGCTGCAGACATGTTTCCTTGCATGAACTTTAAGTAGTCATTCTTGCTGTGATTGCCTGACAGACAAGACACTTCACTGATACCAGCAGTTACTTTGCATTATTTTGTTGCTTAGGCAACAATATTGACCTTGAGGAAGACCATTTATGTGTGTTCCAGGATACTGATGCTGCTATTGGAACACAAAACTAAAGGCTCAGAAAAACTCATATTGCAGTTTCCCTCCCCTGTCATACACAAGGACTGGTGTTAATTAAGGCATTTCTCTTTGTCTTGAGACTGGAAATCATATACTTAAAAAAAGAGTTTTGTATATATGAATATTGAAAGTCTGGTATTATATGATTCAAACTTGTGGAAAGCCTTGCATGCTTTTCATTGCCCAGATCAGGACTGAAGGGCTGCAGGTTGGTGTGTTGAATGTCCAGTACTATATGAAACATGAGATTCCATTCTGTAAGCTTTTCAGAGAAGCCCCAAATTGTTCCTACAGCAAAGTACCAACAGTATTTAGACTGATATATTGCCCCATAGTGCTTTGCTGCAGTCTCTAGGTGGTTTATAATGTCAGCACATTGCCCCCAACAATCTGGGTCTTTATTTTACCAATCTCGGAAGGATAGAAGACTGAGTCAACCTTGTGCCTCATCAGGATTGAACTCCAAGCTGTGGGCAGAGTTTGGCTGCAATAATGCATTCTAACCACTGCTGGCTAGAGCAGAGATTCAAAGGCATTAATTGATGCTTTGTTTTCTACAGCAGATGGCACTTAAATGGGAGAGGAAAAGATAACTTCATCAATCTCTGGTTACCCTGTGTTACAGAGTGCATATACAGAAACATTGACATTGTTAGTTGTGACATTGTTACTTGTTAACATTGTTAATGCCTGACAAAGTTAGGCTGTAATGGTAGCAGTTTCCATACTGATATACAATCCTTCTGACTTAATAATACGAATCCACATTATTGTGGACATGAGGAATAGTTCCTAAAACCCAAAGTTTACATATTAGGACTGTGCAGATCTTTGATGTGATATTTTGTTTCACGAAGCCTTGAGAGAAACCTACTCTTGAAGTTGCTTCAAAATGCAGTGCTGAGTGCTTATTTGTAGAAAGGAAGTAAATGAGCTATGTTGATCCACTTCATCTGCTTTAACTGCCTTCTCTTGCCCTTGCAATAACCAGTCAAATAGTGTTACCTCTTCATTTCAGTGAGGGTCATTGTGTCTCTCCTAGATTACAAAGCTGTTGCAAATGCTGTCAAATCATATTATCTATTTTGCATGAAATGCCTTGTGAAGGCACATCAAAGCCACCTTGCACAGGTTAGCTGCATATTTTTTTTATTAAAGAGTTTTACAATACATTTTATTTTTAACAAACAAAACACAACCCCACCCCACCCCCTTCCCACTCCCCAACCCTCCCCGACCCCTCCCTCCCTTCCCCCTCCCCCCTCCCCGACTTCCCAGAGCTAAGTACAGGGTATAAGAATACAAACAATCATAGTCTACCTTATGCAAACAATCATAAACTATTAAAACTATCGCACTTTAACTCTTATAAATTAACTCCAAACAGTATAAATATCACATCAATAATTATTCAAATGCTGGATAACACTCTTTAGTCCCATATTTACTCCACAGTATTTCTCTGTTGCAAATAGTCTTTCAAATACGCTAAAATCTTTGCCATATCCTCCAAATTTGGAACTTTTACAATCCATTCTTCTATAATCGGCAGTTCTTCCTTCTTCCAATATTGCCCTACTAAAAGTTTTACTGCCGTAGTCAAATTCAACATCCGGATATCCATGACAGTAGTGTCAATAAAAATACCCAATAAGAACAATTACAGACAAAACAAATTTACATCAATCATTAAAAAACCAATTTTCTAATCTTCTTTCCAACTGATCTGTAATTTTCCATACTAAAACCAAGTTTATACAATCTTTCCTTCTCTTAAGATATTATACAACTTCAAATACCATACATTCCTTTCCAAACTTAAAATTTTCTTATATGTAATCACATCATTTTTGTATTTTCTATTACGTGTTTCATTATTACCCATGAAAGTAGCTTACAAGTTAGCTTGCATCTATACTTTTTCCCAAACTCGCAACAGAGCATGTCTTAAAATATATACCTTAAACACATTATCCACCTTCTTATCACACAATAGATATACATACCAACCAAATAACAAATCATGACCTTCAAAATTTCAGTAAGCACTACTACAATTCTTCCCAATTAAGTTTTCATAATTATTTTAAAATTAAAACAACATAAAATATTACAAAACATAATTATTTTATATAACTCTACATTAGCTGCATATTTTGATACATGAAACATTGTCTTTTTCTTGTAACTTTCCTTTGTTTTTAATATAAATATAGTGGAAGTAAATGCAATATAAATTAGTAGACAATGGTGATTACATTATATGAAGAGAGTTTGCAAATATACAGATATAGCTATCTGTTCTTGCTTAGTCATCCTTTCACAATCTGTTATAAGTTCACAGATGATCGAGATGGAGAGAGCACTTACAAAATCTTAATTTATTCTAAACATGGTTTTATTTGGGAGTAGGGCACAGAGGTTGCTGTTGACTGTTAAGTTATTTTAACTTTCTGTGATATAAAGGACATCTTTTCACCAGGACTGTCTGTTAGGAACTGCTTTGAGTTCTCATGTGTTCATGCTTATATTGTCAGTGATACTTTCTCTAGCTACTCTTTCTTCTGCTAGTCTTTATTTTTGTTGCTTTTTCAACTTTTCCAAGCATTAGGATTTTCCTATTATGATTCATATTATGAATTCAAAATATTTAAGCTTTTAGTGCTTCCAGTAAACAGTCTCCTTTTACTTCATCACTAAATGATCTGCAGGCCAAAGTATTCTCAATTTTTTTCCTATATCACAATTTAAGATTATCAACTTGCTTTTGCTGAACCATTTTTGCTGATCCAGGTTTCACAGCTATATGTTACAACTGGGAAAACTATGGCCTTGATAACATATACCTATGTTATCAGTATGTTGTCTTTCTTCTTTAATATTTTGTCTTGAAATACAGTTCTAAGAGCATTAATCTAAAATGCTGTCTCCAAAAAACAAAAGCAAAAACTATTTGGAATGTTATGCTTGAAAAGCCTTTGTATTCAGTGTTAGTTATTAAAATAATACCATTGGCATGCTCAGATTAAGTAGTAGCAAAGCATGCAAAAGCACTATTGGGAACATTATCCTGTACTATTTCTTGCTGCTTGTATTTTGCTTCAGAAAATTAATGCTCACGCTGATAAGCTAGACTCTAAAAAGCTCATAACAAATTCAGGTCAGACTGAGCATAACAGTCACATTCTGAGAGTGGAAAGCATTTCAAAGGCCTCAGAGATCATTCACTGAATGTTTTCAGAAGTCCCTAAATACCCAAGGTGATCAGATCAATGTCCACAGGATTTCAGCGATGGTATTTCAAATTAAATGTCCTTACAGATTTACAGTGTAGGATAGTGAATATGGGAAGAACATGAACATTTTCTTTGATTTTAGCTTCTGCAAATAATATGAGAAGTTATTTATTGTTTTTCTTTTTAAGCTGGTTGACTATTAGTTTGAGAAATTTCATCTTCTGATGAAGTTTCACTTGAAATGCACAGGTAAGGCTCGAGGTACAGTATGATCCTCCTAGAGCCTGCCCATCAGGATCATAATCCAAAACTTCATAAAATGGATCAGATTCATTTTTATGACACTTTTTTAACCATGCTCATTACATGAATCAACTGGATGGTTAAGTGAATGAAGATTGGTTTTGCTGTTTGCTTCAGTTGTTAAATGACCTCTGCCATTGTTAAGGGAACCGAGAGGCTAGCAAATTTGCAGGGCTCCCCAGCTGGAGCCACTGAAAGGAATTCTATTGCCGGTCCATCAGCTGTTCTTGTAAGGTGGAGTAGCCCTCCAGCCCCAAACCTCAGTGCCTTCGCCTGGACTGGGTGTGTGTGTGAATTTGTAGGTTTCCACTAGAGCCTCTGGAGGGAACCATTGCCACCTGTCCATTAGCCATTCTACAAGCAATCTACAGTAGTACATATTAATCCTCAAAGCAAACAAACAGTACAGAAGAATGGAAAGGATCTTTCTGCAAGCAATCTCAAACTACATGCAAACAAATTACAGTAGAATGCAAAGGAATTTTACAGTACTAAATCTGCTGGCTGGCAGTTCTGCAAGGAATTCCAAGACAACTGCAAATGAACAGAGTAATTACAAACAAAAACTTTATCTTAGTATTTACAAACAAGCACAGTAGTGTGTAAAGTGCTTAGAAACAAGAACAGCAGTTTGTAAAGTACTTACAAACAAGTACAGTACTATAATAATACTGGTAAAAATTAAAGTACTTTCAAAGGCAACTACAGTACTCCAGTTCTCAAAGCAACAGCAACGAAACAAGCGACAGGGCAGCAATAAGAGATTCAGTACACTGGGCAGCAGTGAGGAGAGAAAAAAAGCAGGCCAGGATTTGATCTTAACTGGTAAAGTGAAAAGGAAGAAAAAAAACACGCCTACCATATGGACCTTGGAAATTGCCTCTCATAACCATGGGTGACAAAGGGCAGTCACAGAACTAAAAATGGCCACTGCTTCAGGAGTGATTGAATCCAGGTCTCATGACTTCAGAGGCCTCTTGTTGGTCACAATTTTGAACCTATATCATAAGTACACTTTTTGAGGTCATTCATAACTTGAAACAGTTGTTAAATGAGCCTTCACAATTGAGGACTACCTGTAAATCTTTTTTCTTTGTTTCATGGTCCCATGAAAAGATCACACCTTTAGAGAAGCACTGATCAAAAGTTGTTGTCTGATACTCAGTGGGCAAATGCAAAGTGACAGGCTGGTCTGTGTTTAATTTAATTTAATTTTAATTTTATTAGATTTATATACCGCCCTTTCCCGAAGGACTCAGGGCGGTTTACAGGGCATTTTAAAATCACACCAATACAAAATACAAAAGTTAAAAAACAATTAAAAAGATTAAATTATCCCTGAAAATAAAAACCCCAGTTAAAAATTCTCAGCCTGGGCCGGAGAGCTCAAAGAGCCAAGTCTTCAGGTCCTGGCGGAATGAACGCAGGTCAGGGGCAGTCCTGAGCTCCATGGGCAGCTGGTTCCAGAGGGCAGGCGCACCCACAGAGAAGGCCCTCCCCCTGGGTGTTATCCGCCGGCAATCTTTTACCACCGGCACCCTGAGAAGACCCTCCCTGTGTGACCGCACTGGACGAAGGGAACTTGATGCTGGCAGCAGGTGTTCCCTCAAATATCCCGGACCCAAGCCATTCAGGGCTTTATAGGTCATCACCAGTTTAGACTGCAGGAGCAATGGGTAGGTGGGTAGGTACCATCAACTTCTTTTGAGTCCATATATAAACAAAAAAGTTCTAGACATAATATGCGGTAAGGTTATGGAATGAGTGCCTGATTAATTGCATATGGATCTTCAGTTCTGGAAGAAGTCCTACCTTAATTGCATTTTTCTTAGACTTCATTGTCCCAGTTTGTACCAAATTCTGGAGCATGAAGTGGGCAAACTGAAACTCCTTTCCCTTCCCTCCTTTTATCTAATAGGGGAGTAGACTTAACTGCAAGATGGGAATGGAATGAGGATCATGAACAGAAAATGTAAAGGCTATGATGGGAAGACCAATTTGCAGGCAACTTTCTGATTTGAGGACAGATCCATTTATCCCTTTCTGCATCCTTGTGGCTTTGCATAAGGAAATAGATACAGTGTGATCCTTATATATTGTAAGAAGATTTTTCTTAAAAAAATGATAGTTGTAAGAAGATTTTTTTAAAAAAATGATAGTTCTATAAAGAATTTTAATTACTATTTATTTAAAGGAGGCACCAGTAAACTACAACTTTTGTTTAAAAAAGCAGGGGTTCTCAGTACATACCTTTTGGCACTGTTTGTTCAAAATAGTGCTCACATAACAGTGTGAGGTGAGGTGTGACTGATTATCATGTCCACGTCTCTTAAGAAAGAGAACAATGGTTACAATTTCGAGAGCAACATTTTCATTCTAAGCTAAAATAATTTATTCTCTGATGGTGGCAAAGATCAAGGTCTTTTTACTGGCTGCTCCAAAAGTATGGAATGTCCTTTTCTAGTGGGTTTTTTCCCCCCAACTGGTTCAGGAGGTTGTAGTAAAGAAAGCATCTGAGATGTTATTTGTTATCTCCACCTCCTATTAACAGACAGCTTTATTTGGGTTTTTTTGTAATTATTTTTAGTCTTGAGAAGGGTTGGTAACTGTTGTTAGTCTCCCCCTCCTTCCCATTTTTTTTAATGTTGTTAACTGTTTTGAATTCTTAGGCAAGCAGAACAGTAGATTGTAATCTGAACAAACAAACAATACATTCTTAGCATATGTTTGTTAATTGCATATACTACTTAGTTAATGGAAAGTGGGTAATATGCCACAAAATATTTGTTTAGATTAGTGTGAAAGTGTGGAGTGTGGAGATAAAAGTATCCTGAGTGGCTATACAGGGAGAAGACTCAGTCAGGACCCCGTGGCCCAGTAAATCAAATTGTTTCAATTCACTGACCATCTTTCACACATAATATAGCTAGCATGCTACTAATAAGAAGGAATAAATAACAATGTCACATGGATGGGTTTATCTACAATGTTCTAATGTTATTTTGTAACTTCCACTGTGTTTTCCTTGATTTTGTCTTTTCCTTGATTTTGTCTTTTCTTTTCTTTTCTTGTCTTGTCTTGTCTTGTCTTGTCTTTTCTTTTCTTTTCTTTTCTTTTCTTTTCTTTTCTTTTCTTTTCTTTTCTTTTCTTTTCTTTTCTTTTCTTTTCTTTTCTTTTCTTTTCTTTTCTTTTCTTTTCTTTTCTTTTCTTTTCTTTTCAATATAGGAGACCAAAAGTGTATAATGACTAGTCATGACTACTGAGCAAAGTATAACAGCTTTGCTACAGCTCCAGGGTACACTGCATTATTGCTTGCATGCATGTAAGTAAAATGGTGTTGTATCTTCAAAGTGATATAGGTGCTCTGAGTGAGCCACGTTATGACCATAACAATAGAGATCAAAGTCTGCATTGAATTGCATGAGCATGCACTGCTTAAAGCTGAGTTTCGGTTGTATATGTAACATTCTGGCCAAATTGTGCCAGAACATTATAGCTGCTAAACAATGCAGTGTGACACACTGACCTGATCAAAACTGGCAACCTAGTTTACACTTTCTCTATCTTACTTAGGATAAAATAAGATATACTGGCTCAATTTTAGTCAAAAGTTTTAACTCAAAACTTCAATTTACAAAAGTCATGATGGATGGTGAAGGTTAATATCCAGGGGCCCAAAATTGTGATGTTCATGGTACATTGAAGATTGTGAGTTGGAATGTAAAAGCAGCATGTTATAAAGAACATAGCTAGCTAGCTAGCTAGCTAGAAAGACAGACAGACAGATAGACATGTTGTGTATATTTTCTCTTACTTTCCCAAAGACTCAGAAA
>NC_138202.1:81821164-81991164 GCF_964194415.1 Vipera berus | reverse complement strand
ACCTTGCAAATTGGCATCGCAACCAGAAAGGTCCAGTGCCAGCAGGATTCTAGCTGTCCACACAAACTGCTGGCTTGTCTTCCCACCAAAGTGGTATCTATTTATTTACTTACGTATAACATGGTTTTGAACTGTTAGGTGGGCAGAAGCTGAGGTGCATGATGGGAGGTCACCCTGTTACACAGTACTAGGACTCCAGAGCAAAGATCATTCCAGCATCATTAAGTCACTTATCTACCTGGCTTCTATCCAAGTAATAACCAGATTTCAATCTGGGTAGCTTTCTGGTCCAACTAATTTAGTGAAATGCTGCCATAGTACCCAACTGGGATATGTGCCATGTATCTTATTAGAAATTAAGGAAATTTAAAAATTGTCGCATGTCTGCCAGTTCTGTTACATAATTTTCCTCTCCAGCTCCTTTACATCAGGTTTTCCATCTGTTTTTTTTAAAAAAACGAACATATTATTACAGAGTAACTTTTGTTTTTATTTCAAAGTAACATTATTGTGTTTAGAAGAGAGTTTAGGATACAAATAGTCAAAAAAAAGGAGGAGTAGCATGATCAGACCGTCCATAATCATATCAGCCTCAGCCTAAAAATCAAAGATGATTCACAGGCTGGCTTAACTCTGGGAACTACCAAAGTTTGCTTAAATGAATCTAGACAGGGAGCTCAGGAATTCTGAGTTATAATTTACAAGGTCTGGAAAAACCAAATAGATTTCTGCAGGTTAGTTTGAAACTGTCCTGTATAGGAATGCCATACATTTTAAAATTAGTCTGTTCCATCGCATTTTCTACGATACACTGAAACTGACTAATCAGTATCTTGGATGACCTGATTAGATCTCATCAGAGTGAGTTTTTTGTTTTGCCTATCTGGAATAAGACTGAGTGAAGGAAGAATCAAACATTACTTTTTGGCATGCTTAGGGGGGCTAAGTAAGAAGGAAGAAAAGGGTGAATTGTTCACATTTGATCTCACCTGAGTGGATCAAGCTGCTGATTTTAACCAATACACAGTCTGAATAAATTAAATAGTATCTGACTCTCTTAGCAGAGAACTAAACTGTACATGAAATCAGAAACAGTGCCATTCAGAATGGGATTCTTACACTGAGATTCCTTCCTCACACAATATGAGTTAATCCATGTCAAACCATTACATGGAGCAAATATCTTCTCCTAACCAGCAGGATCTCCAGAGCAAGGAGGGAAGAAAATGTACAATGTACATAACAAAACAGAGAGCACGGGACACAGGTCTGCCCTTAGGAAATTCTATCCCTCATATCTTACTGTATCTTTTTGATGAACATATGCATACCTTAAGTTCAAACAGTATGGAACAGACAGATTGTCTTGTTCTGCAGTGTTGGGAATTTTGCTGAAATCCAAGGATCCATATTGAATAAAATGAAATGATCATTCTCTCTTTAGAATAAATGTTAAATATACGGAAGTATTCTGAATATTGAAACTCAAATACTTTGGTCACCTAATTAGAAGGAAGGACTCACTGGAGAAGAGCCTAATGCTGGGAAAGGTTGAGGGCAAGAGAAGAAGGGGACGACAAAGAATGAGGTGGCTGGATGGAGTCACTGAAGCAGTAGGCGTGAGCTTAAATGGACTCCAGAAGATGATAGAAGACAGGAAGGCCTGGAGGAACGTTGTCCATGGGGTCGCGATGGGTCGGACACAACTTCGCAACTAACAACAACAAATTCTGAATATATTTATATATTCAAGGTTGCTTGTTTGATTAAATTAAATTATAGTATAGATCATCCTTGTTTAACCAATGCAGGATTCTGTATAAATGCTACCAATCTACGTTCAGTTTCTCATCAGTGAAATTTCCTTAAAAGTCTTTTGCCTCATCTTAATTCTTTATCTCAGTTCAGATATTACAAACTAAAAGGCCATAATCATAGACTTTGGGAAAGAGTGATATATTAATAAAATACATTCATTTGGAAGAATTAGTTTTGACTTAATTAGTTATTAGTGACATCTTCATTATATAATACAGAACAAGAATAGGAAATGTTCCTACTTTTTTAGTATGCAAATCTCTTTATCTTTTTTTTTACTTTTTTTGCCATCCTGAAGCAAGATAATCTGCTTTACAAAGCTTAATCCTGTTTATACCTATTAGCACATGGCAAAGAGGGTTTTTGTTATTTTACCCTAACATAAAATCCATTTTTTAAGGTGGACCTTCTATTTTGGTATCTGGGAATAAATTATCTACTAACAATTCTGTACATCTCCACATCTCTGCAAAACCTGCTGCAGAGTATTAAAAAGAGAATTTTATTGTTCAGGAGACAAGAAGGAAGTATTACATTAAGAACTCCATTGGTGCTAAATCTTTTTATATTACCCAATGACCACACACTCTTCACTGTACAGAAAGAGGATTCAGGAAGTAGTTTAAAAGGAAGCAGAGAAGGCTTGCAAAATAAGAAATGAAGGGAGGAAGAGATGAATTAGTAAAAGAATAAGTAAAATAACAAATAAAAAAAGATTACTCACCACTTTAACGATTTTTACTTGGTGTCAGATCATGTATGGCAGGGGTGTCAAACTCGCAATGTCACGTGATGTGTCACAATGTATCATGACTTTTTTGCCATTGCTGGCAATGGGATGGGTGCAGTTTCACTATAATGCATCTGGCCCACCGGCCAGCAGTTTGACACCCCTGCTGTATGGACATAAGTTTAGCCCTTATGAGGTCCAGATCCATTTTATACTTAATTTTGTTTCTTCCAATCTGATGGTAATGAATTCCATAGGTTAATTATGTGCTGTTAGAGGAAAGTGCAGCCATTTGTCTATTCTAAAACACCTTCCACTCATTAGTTTCATTAGATGTTTCTAATCCTAGTATTTTGAGAGAGGATATAAAATTTCTTTCTTTTCATGCATGACTCTATAAATATCATGTGTCCCATCAATCCATTTTTTCCTCCCTAAACTAAAGAATGTTAAAAGTTTCTCTCTCCCCTGTGGAAGATGTCTAATCCCTTTCATCGCTTTGATTCTATAGCTGTTTTTCATCTCTATTATGTTATTTTCCAATAACTAAAATACACAGCATTCCAGGTGTGGATACATAATTTATTTGGAAATAGTGGGAATTTATAAATCATTTAAATCAGTGGTTCCCAAACTTTTCTATACCTCGTACCCCTAGAACGCTTCTGATATATTCTCACACCCCTTAAAAAAGTTCAAAATAACAGCAATGAATTATGCATATACACTATAATTTTGAAAACCCAAGTTTTTGCACCCCTAGAATATCATCTTGCAGCCCCAGGGGGTGCTAGCACCCCTGGTTGGGAATCCCTGACTTAAATGATTAAGATAAATGAACTTCTTGTTAGATGTTATGGTGCAACAGATGCAGGAAGATGGGGCTCCATCTTCTGTGTTCGATTTTGCCATGCTGGGGACCCTAAAAAGTTATCCCGGAGATGCGATGAAGAAAGAGGGGACCCTCGTCAATCATAGAGTGGTGGTGGCCCTTCTGCTGGATCCAAGGAAGCCCTCCAAACTGGCAGGGATAACACTGGCTACATTTGTGTGGCAAATCAGAAGCTGTTGACAACCAAAGATAAGCACTAACTAGCAATTTTTGAGCAATGTGGATGGAACTGGGTGAGACTTTATCCTCTTTTATGACCTTAATACTATTTTCCTGGAAAAAAGATTGTCCAAAGCAAAGAATCCTCCCTGATGAGAGTGGGAAGGGAAGTTTTTGTCTCACTCCCTCAGGAAAAGAAAAGTGGCAAATTAATTGCTTTGGGGGAAAATAGAGAAAACTACAAGATCAATTTGGAATTAATACAGATATATATTGCTTTGAAATTTGGGGACTAAAAGTACTTTTGAGAGTATTTTTTTAGAAAAGATTTGAAAGTCTGTAAAATAGTCTTGGATTTATAAAGCTGGAAGGTGGTCTCAACGACATCTAGTGGCAAATCATGGCACTACAATTTATTATGCTTAAAGGAAACTTGGCTTGAAGCCTGGACTTAAATAAGACTCTTTGTTGTTCCTGGAAATTTTCACTTTTGCAGACTGCAGCTGGGAAAAGGGAAAAAAAAACTCTTGGGCTCCTTATCTGTGTTGGGGACTCTATTGGACTATAAAGACTACATACAAAAACAAAATGTGTGTCCCATACTTAGCTGCAAATGGTAAAAAACCATCTTTAACACTTGTCTCCGAAGTCCCCAGCTTGATATACCAACAAGAATATGTTAATGAAACTCAGAAAGAAATTATTTCTATGTTGAAATCAATCCAAGAGACAATGGTTTTATTTCATGATGAGACTAAAAATAATGCAAATGAGATAAAAGAACAATTTTCTAACCTAAACTTGCAAATCCAGAGAATGACTACAAAGAAGGAACTAGTAACCCAGAAAACAGAAGGAAATTTAGAAGAAGCAGATCCAAAGATGGAGGAAGGAATTAACACACAGATACATACAAATGAAAATTAGAAGATGAAGTGATAACACCAGAAATGGAAAAGATATCTTACTTGTGAAGACCTCAGAATACGTCTGAGGATAAGGAAGAAGAGCTGATCGAACGGATGATAAAGCTGTTAAGAGAAATGCTGAATATTTACAAACAAGAAATAAAAAGAAAAACTGAAGGAGAAGGACAGAGGCTGTTTAATGAATATAAATGGGTTGAGCATTCTTCCAAAAATACTTAATCAAATTCTCTTCCTCATTCCAAACAATATGTACAAAAACAGAGGAAGAATTACTTGATGATTCAAATGTACTGACTTGGAAAGTTATTTGGCAAAGGAATAAAGCTAGAGTAAGACTGAAGAAAATTAGAGGTTTTGACCTATTAGATGGGATATTATACTATTAAACAGATGTTTGAATATGGTTTAGAAGATAGGTAACTGTTAGAAATAAAAGTATTATTATTATTAGGATAGGATTTGTAACTAGAATATTATATTTTGTTATGAGATGGGAAATTATAAGCAATAGAGATATTTTGAACATTGACGGTAAATTAAAATTTTTAAAAAGTGGGGAAAACAGGATATTGATTGAACAAATGGATTTTAAGTGCAAATGAAATTGAGATGTGTTCTGGTTAGAAAAGATATTATAAACTGACATTATTAATATTATGTATAATACCAGAAAAATGTGATGAAGATATCTATATTTAATTGTATATGTATTAATAGTAACAAGAATTGTATTTGCCCAGTGTGGAAAAATGCATACCACCAGAAGAAGAGAGGACCAAGGAAGCACTGGATGGTGTAGTATTGGAACTAGACTGAGAAAGTTAATATGTACACACTGAATTACAAATGGACCCAGACAACATGTTGTTTATTAAGTACTCATGATTGTAAAATTAGAAAATTAATAAAATATTTATTTTTAAAAATAATAAATGATTAGGCTAAAAAAAATTACAGTCTCCATTCACAGTCAAATCAATTATGGAATTTGTCTTTTTTAAGAGTTGTCACACCTGGAAAATACATATACATATACATATACATATACATATACATATACATATACATATACATATACATATACATATACATATACATATACATATACATATATACATACATACATATATATATATACATACATATACATATATATACATACATACTGTATATATATATATGTATATGTATATGTATATGTATATGTATATGTATATGTATATGTATATGTATATGTATATGTATATGTATATGTATATGTATATGTATATGTATATGTATATGTATATGTATATGTATATGTATATGTATGTATGTGTGTGTGTATATGTATATGTATATGTTTTCTGAGGTTTTTGTGGGTGTTTGTATGGAGATCTTTGGTCATTCGGGTTTTTCCCCACGTAGAATTGGAGGTATCAGGGCAACGTTTCGACGAAATCTCATCCGTCATCCTCAGGCTGGTGACTTCACCCACATAGCACACCCCCTCTGGCAGTTTAAAAAAGAAGAAAAAACAGCCACTATCACACACTTCTCCCACAAGAACGAAGCTGAAGTCACCAGCCTGAGGATGACGGATGAGATTTCATCAAAACGTTGCCCTGATACCTCCAATTCTACATGGGAAAAAACCCGAATGACCAAAGATCTATATATGTATATATATATATATACAGTATATATATACAGTATGTATGTATGTATGTGTACATATATATGTATATGTATGTACATATATATATATATATATATATATATATATATATATATATATATATATATATATATATATATATATATATATATATATATATATATATATATATATATGGGATGCGGTGGCTCAGTGGGTTAGGACGCTGAGCTTGTCGATCAGAAGGTCAGCACTTTGGCGGGTCGAATCCCGAGTGCCGCATAACAGAGTGAGCACCTGTTACTTGTCCCAGCTTCTGCCAACCTAGCAGTTCGAAAGCACATAAAAATGCAAGTAGAAAAATAGGGACCACTACGGTGGGAAGGTAACAGCGTTCCGTGCACCTTTGGCGTCTAGTCATGCCAGCCACATGACCACGGAGACATCCTCGGACAAGCGCTGGTTCTTCGGCTTTGAAACGGAGATGAGCACCGGCCCCTAGAGTCGGAAACGACTAGCACGCATGTGCGGGGGAAACTTTACCTTATATATATATATATATATATACAGTATGTAAATCAGAAAGATCCTCCAAAAACACAACATCAAAACAGCATTCTTCACAGACAGAAAAATATCCACCATCCTAAGAAACCCCAAAGACATAATTGGGTTAGAAAACCAAGGAGTATACGAAATCCCATGCCCCACCTGCCCCACCACATACATCGGACAGACCAACAGAAGAATAAGTGCACGCATTGAAGAGCACAGGAACTCACTCAGAAAGGGAGAACAAACTTCATCCCCATTCAAAACACCCTCCCACCCAATCAGAACACAGCTAAGCCCCCACCCAATCAGAGCACACCTCCACCCCATCAGAACACAGCCAAGCCTCCACCCACAGAACACACCCCCTCTGGCAGTTTAAAAAAGAGGAATAAACAGCCACTATCACACGCTTCTCCCAGAAGAACGAAGCTGAAGTCACCAGCCTGAGGATGACGGATGAGATTTCGTCGAAACGTTGCCCTGATACCTCCAATTCTACATGGGAAAAAACCCGAATGACCAAAGATCGCAAAGGAAGAGTGGTCCAAAATTCTGGGTGAGAGGTGTAAGAATCTTATTGATGGTTATAGGAAGCGACTGATTTCAGTTATTTTTTCCAAAGGGTGTGCAACCAAATATTAAGTTAAGGGTGCCAATAATTTTGTCCGGCCCATTTTTGGAGTTTTGTTTGACATTATGTCCAATTTGCTTTTTTTCCTCCCTTTTTTGTTGTGTTCCAATACATACAAAGGGAATAAACCTGTGTATAGCAAAACATGTGTTCCTGCAATACTTTTCTGTGAGAAATACTTGATTTTCTGGAAAAATTTCTGGGGTGCCAACAATTTCGAGCATGACTGTATGTAAATCAGAACCATCCTCCAAAAACACAACATCAAAACAGCATTCTTCACAGACAGAAAAATATCCACCATCCTAAGAAACCCCAAAGAAATAATTGGGTTAGAAAACCAAGGAGTATACGAAATCCCATGCCCCACCTGCCCCACCACATACATCGGACAGACCAACAGAAGAATAAGTGCACGCATTGAAGAGCACAGGAACTCACTCAGAAAGGGAGAACAAACTTCATCCCTGTTCCAACTCTTTAAAGCCACGGGACACGAAATTGATTTTAAAAAAACCAGAACTATCGCCAAAATTGAACATTTTAACAACAGAATAATCAGAGAAGCCATCGAGATAGAAAAATGCCCCCACAGCATGAACAAACAGGATGATACCTCTCGCCTACCGCCATTTGGAAACCCGCCTTGATTGACAGACGAGTCCCAACCACCCAGAATGATACCAGACCCAAACTCATGATAACATCACATGACATCACCACCACACAACCATTCAAAAAGCAAATCCAAACCCACAACGATAACGACACACAACCACAAAACAGAAACCTAACTACAGCTGCAACATTAGCCACTTTAAACCCCTCCAAACCACACAATAAGCAAACTGACACCCAGTATAAAAACATGGCACCACCACAAACACGGAGCCGAACAAAAGCAGCACAACTCACCAGTTCAGGTCTAAGGCTGGCAGCTGAGACCAGCCCATCCACTCAAAACACATCCCCACCCAATCAGAACACAGCCCCCATTCAAAACACACTCCCACCCAATCAGAACACAGCTAAGCCCCCACCCAATCAGAGCACACCTCCACCCCATCAGAACACAGCCAAGCCTCCACCCACAGAACAAAAAAAAAACAGCCACTATCACACGCTTCTCCCAGAAGAACGAAGCTGAAGTCACCAGCCTGAGGATGACGGATGAGATTTCGTCGAAACGTTGCCCTGATACCTCCAATTCTACATGGGAAAAAACCCGAATGACCAAAGATCTACATACAAACACCCACGAAAACCTCAGAAAACACACACACACACACACACACACACACACACACACATATATATATATATATATATATATATATATATATATATATATATATATATATATATATATATATATATATATATATATATATGTAGGTCTAGAGTCTCGGGTTTCTTCCCGTGTTCCTTTCATCTTCAGAAAGTTGTGGCGACGTTTCGACGAAATCCCATCCGTCATCATCAGGCCGGAGTATTCCTCCTGCTGCTTTCAGGAGCAATGCGTGGTCTGTCTGTTCCTTTCCTTCCAACTGCCGGTGGGGCTGTGTTCCGACTGGGTGGAGGCGTGGCTGCTTTCTGATTGGGTGGGGGTGTCATCCGACTGGGTGGAGGCGTGGTTGTCTTCTGATTGAGTGGAGGCGTGGCTGTCTTCTGATTGGGTGGATGTGTGGTTGTCTTCCGATTGGTTGGAGGCGTGGCTGTCTTCTGATTGGGTGGGGTGTGTTCTGAATGGGTGGGGTTTTTTGTTGTGTCGTAATATCCTGAGTGTTGTGATTTGGTGTCTTGAGGAGTGGGCTGTGTAGTGGCCTCCAGAGCTTTGGCTTGGCTCCGAGTTCGAGGACCCGCCATGCATCTCTGGTATGGGTCAGTCAGGTTCGTGTGTGCGTTCTTCTGCTTGGGTGATAGCACTTTTGCTTGACTTGTTCTGTCTTCTGTGTGGGAGAGTTTTTGTTCTGGGTGTGGATGAGTCTTGCTGGGGCTGGTGGCATTTGGGGTTGTTTGTTGGTTTTTTAAATCCTTGTTTGCTGAAATTCGTTTGTCTATCAATGCTGGTTTCCAAATGGCATGTAGGCGGGAGGTGTCGTCTCGCTTGTTCATACTGTCTGGGTGTTTTTCTATTTCAATGGCTTCTCTGATTATTCTGCTATTGAGATGTTCTATTTTGGCGATTGTTTTTGTACCTTCAAAATTGATGTTGTGTCCCGTAGTGTTTATGTGTTGTACTAGTGAAGATGTTCGATCTTTCTTCTGTACTGAGTTCTTATGTTCTTCTACACGTACCTCTATTCTTCTGTTAGTCTGTCCGATGTATGTTGCTGGACAGGAGGCACATGGGATTTGGTATATGCCCTGGTTTTCCAGTTCTATTTTGTCTTTGGGATTTCTCAGGATGGTTGATATCTTTCTGTCAGTGTTAAATGCGGTTTTGATGTTATGTTTGCGTAGTACTTTACTGATTTTGTCGGTTGTTCCTTTTATGTAGGGCAAGATGGCTCGTCCGTTGTTCTGTTCTTCTTCTTGGATGTTTTTCTGTTTCGGAGTCTGCTGCTGAATTATATTGATGATTTTGTTTAAAAAACCAACAAACAACAAAAAATATTACGACACAACAAAAAACCCCACCCATTCAGAACACACCCCACCCAATCAGAAGACAGCCACGCCTCCAACCAATCGGAAGACAACCACACATTCACCCAATCAGAAGACAGCCACGCCTCCACTCAATCAGAAGACAACCACGCTTCCACCCAGTCGGATGACACCCCCACCCAATCAGAAAGCAGCCACGCCTCCACCCAGTCGGAACACAGCCCCACCGGCAGTTGGAAGGAAAGGAACAGACAGACCACGCATTGCTCCTGAAAGCAGCAGGAGGAATACTCCGGCCTGATGATGACGGATGGGATTTCGTCGAAACGTCGCCACAACTTTCTGAAGATGAAAGGAACGCGGGAAGAAACCCGAGACTCTAGACCTACACATACAGACACCCGCGAGAATCTACGAAAACAAATATATATATATATATATATATATATATATATATATATATATATATATATATATATATATATATATATATATATATATATATATACATATATACATATACATATATATATATATATATATATATATATATATATATACATACACACACACACATAGTGTCTGTGTATATCTATATCTATCTATATCTATCTATCTATATCTATCTATCTATCTATCTATCTATCTATCTATCTATATCTATATCTATCTATCTATAGATATAGATATAGATATAGATATAGATATAGATATAGATATAGATATACAGTATATGTATATATATATATATATATATATATATATATATATATATATATATATATATGGAGTTATATGTTATGATATCAAGATCTTTTCCCCTTTTAGTGATACATGTTTCAGACCTCATCAATCTTTGGGTAGCTATGAGATTCCTTGCTCCAATATTTACCACAGTACACTTGCTTAAAATTAACCCTATTTGTTATTTGGCTGACAAAAGTACAGAAATCCAGGTTTCCCATCCCGTGAAGTTACTGGTCTATAAAACTGCTCTTAAAAGTTGTTGAGACGTATCCTCAAAATGCCTGTCATTGCTCCATTTCAATAACTGTATGAGTGCTCATATCATAGAAAAGCAAAGAATTCATCTTTCAGCAGCAGCTTTCTAAGCCCCAGGGCAGAATACCTTTCAGAAAAAATATATATCTTATTTACCTTGTTATTTTTAAATAATTGAAAAGGAGCAGGAAGAGAACAACTCATCACTATATTAGTTCCAACCTGCTCACATTCCAAGCTTCATTTAGATCCACGTTTATCAGGCAGTTTTTATATGCCAAGCAGAGTAACTTTGTTTTCTTTTCCACTCTCATCTTTTCTGCCTAAATAATATAATTGTTGCTGTGAATTGACTCTTTGTGTTTTTGACTTCCTTCCTTCCTTCCTTCCTTCCTTCCTTCCTTCCTTCCTTCCTTCCTTCCTTCCTTCCTTCCTTCCTTCCTTTTTCAATATAGAACTTATTTTGCTAAACATAAATAGAAAAACATTCAGCTTTTGATAGCTAATGGACAAATTGTACTCTTAGATACTTTGAAATTGTGGAAGAGAGATAATACCACTTCTTTCATTTCTGGCTTCCCAGAAAAGTTTGAAGGACAAAGTTCAAATGAATGCAGTTATGAAGATTCACACAACCAAGATCCGCTCACAATCAGGATTCCTGAATATAAGGAAAGAGAGAAAGAGAGAGAGAGAGAATAATAGAAACATTAGAGTTTTAAATAGAAACATTAGAGTTTTTAGTGTATGTGAGTGAATAAATTATCAACTTTAAGTAAATATTTATTAGCTTATCTAATACATTTGATCATTCCATCACAAGGAATTGGAGAAAACTAGACAAACTGTGACTTTTTGGGTCATTCTTCTTTCCACATATAACATACACTAGGCTTGTGCCATTTCCCTTCTTCACATGACCCTCAGGAGAGCCCCAGTGAAGCTTCCTCTTTGTCCTCCCCTCCCCCTTCTTCTTCTCCTCCTCTCCACGGAACTTCTTGTCAGATTGCTGAGAGAATGAAGAATAAATGGAATGGTGGTATACACCATTCCGGTGTCTCCCCAAAGGCTTGCTCCCACCAGTGAGGAAGAAGATTCACCCATTGCCAGCACTGATCATCTTGTCTTACCTCACCAGCCAGTCATTCGCTTATTCTTCCTCTTTCCTCATGTAATATAGGCTTGCCCTTTTTCTCCTCCCCCTCAAAATAATCAAGACAGCCCCTCTGAAGCTAGATTCTCCTCATTCTCATCTCCCTCAGATGACTTGTGAAATCTCCTGCCACTTTGTTGTGTGAGTGGGGATAAAAGGTTGCTGCAGACCATGAGGAAAACTGTACCCATCACTGCCCAAACTGACATGTTCCCAAGGGCCCCCTCCCTCCAGAGAAAAAGAGAGTTTACCAGTCAACCACTGGCATCTACCAGCCAATTCTGTCTTGCCAACAGGCATCTGAATCACTTCTTCATTGTCAGGCCTGCCAGGTAAACCAGATAGAAAGCAGAACTAGATGAAGTGATTTTAATTAACAGAATCTTGCAAATCTAAAAGTACAAAGCTTCTGCCTCTTCCTTTTAACTCCTTGATCTATTAGGGTGGGACATTCATAAATGTCTTTCTCTGACCACTTAGCCACTGGGGGTTCCTGCCTCTCTTGTCTGATTCCTTCCTAGGCAACATTTCCACATGGTCATTTCCACATTCCTTTATATTCTTCTTCCCTCACTGGCCCTTATCTTAATGGTCTTTCAAATTTCAGCCTTGATTCAAAAACAAGATAACGGCCACTCAGCCACCAAGTCTTGCTCCACTTCTCACCTCTGAGATTTAGAAATTGTTTACCAACCAAGTTACTTAGCCCAGAAAAAATATTAATTAACCAGAAAGAACGTTGGTCATCTCTTAATTTTCAGTCTATACCAAAACTGGTCACAGGGTCCAAAGGGAGGTGGGAAAGAGAGTGGGGATACATATTTCCCATTTTTCCTTGCACTGTGCAACCTATGGGTTTCTGGGGAATATTGTCAGAAGTCATGGTAATGCTGAAGCAGTCACAACTTTGCCAATTTCAATTCTACAGCAGTCATGGGCCCCAGATTTTGGATGCATTCTGTAACTTAGCCCATTTGATATTTTTTTCAAGGGACGAGATGGCTTGGTCATTCTTTTCACCAATTACAATTCAGGCATTAGTCTGGGAAATCATTGTTCACCTCTGGGATTTAGAAATTGTTTACCAGCCAAGCGACTTAGCCCAGAAAAAGATTAATTATTCAGAAAGATTCCTGGTCATCTCTTAATTTTCAACCTACATCAAAAGATGGCTCACCTGTCACTTTGGGAAACCCTGTATGCAAGAGTTATTCCTCATGAAGTATGGCTGATCACTATTCTGGTCAAATTCCAATGGGAGAGCTATTGAAACTAAACATTGGAAAGGCACTTTCCATCCAGGATGGGACAATTTCCCATGGCCAACTTGCTGTGGCCAACTCACCATTGCCAACTTTCCACTGGACAACTTGCTGTGGGACAATTCAACAAATCCAAAAGTTAAATTAATTTTGACAGTACTGTAGCCAATATTGATAATAAAATAAAGTCAAACCAGAAATACAAGAGTTAGAATAATGTTGATGAAAACATGATCACCAATAATAAAAGTGACTGAATGAAATGATTAATATAGCACTGAATTGTCCTGCAGCAAGCTGTTCTCTGTGGTGAGTTAGCTGTGATGAGTTGTAAGGAGCTATACATTTCAGAAACAATTTCCTTACAGTTTCTTTTAAAGAAAAGAACCCATTGTTTTATCCTTCATATGTGGCTGAATAGAACTCTTGTGGCTTGAAATGAGGTAGCACATGTTTTGTAAGGATAACTGCTGTTGCCAAGGGAATTGTGATGCAGCTCTTTCTTTTCCTGGAGGTGTATAATAGCAGGTACTCGGAGCAGACATAGATCCTTAGACCAGCAATCTTTTCTTTCTTTCTTTCTCTTTTCCTTCCTACCTTCCTTTCTTCCTTTCTTTCTTCCTTCCTTCCTTCCTTCTTTCCTTCCTTCCTTCTTTTCTCTTTTATGTTCTTTCTTTCCATTTACAAGGAGATGAAAGATACAGTATGTGATTAAACTAGGTATCTATGTCTAAACACTGTCAATGCACATCCATCACACTGGGAAAGTAAAAGTCTACATCAGGGGTCTTCAAACCTGGCCCTTTGATGACTTGTGGACTTCAGCTCCCAGAATTCCTCAGCCAGGCACCCTGGCTGAGGAATTCTGAGAGTTGAAGTCCACAAGTCATAAAAAGGCCAGGTTTGAAGACCCCTGTCTTATAATATGCAGCAGACACTAAGTGAGGGTGGGAAAGCCACATGGTCAAGCATCTGACAGCTTGTCTGACTAATCCTAACTTTCTGCCTTCCAGATGTATTAGATGACAAATCTTATTGGCTACCATGTCATCAAACCAAGTCATCAAAGGGCAAAGTTTGAAGATAACTGATACAGGGCCTTTTTCCTTCTCTCAAGGAGCCTTATGAATAAAAGCACACAGGGAAATGTTAATTGAATTGAACTATATAGCAAAAGTTGGTAACTACTAGGGCCTCTGGCCTTTTTTGGCATATTGAGACCATTTTATGGGTACTTTAAAAAATGATGTCAAAGGTACACTTTGTCTTTTAAAATGGCTGACCCAGCAGATGTAGCCAGTTAAAAAATAAATGCAAAAGAATATTATGAAAGACTGGGATTTTGCTTTCCAATTTTCCTGTTCCTGTTTAGTTTTTGTTTGTTTCTTTGTTTGTTTTTAAGAAAAAAATTGTCAATATAAATAGTGGGTTAGACAACTGAGTAGATATTAAAGATGTGGTCCATGAGCATATTAGTGCACAGAGCTATTATGTTACCTATGATAATAATTTTTGATATGCCTGCAAAACATCCATAATACTGATATTGTTTCTAGTGTTTTCACATCAATATTTCCTTCATTTAATCATGGCCATAATCACAATCCTGAAACTCACTGTTTGAAGTTGCCTAAAGGTACTGAATAAAATGAAGTGCTGTGCCATGTACTTCCAACATGAGGTACTGAAAATAGTTTAAGAAAGGGTAGATTAAATCACAGAAATTGTGTGGAAGAAAGAAGCTATGCCATTCCACAATTCAGCTTAACTTAGCTTTTAATTTTAGAGTAAAACAATGTTTGAAGATACAACCAAGGCTAATTTATTCCTGTATGTTTCTCATGACCATTAATTTTCTACTGGAAGTGAAACCAAAATGCTGCTGTCTGGAGGAGCAATAGCCTCACTCCATTTTCCCTGTCCCCAGCGTTCACTTAATGACATGTTTATGTTATGGCCATTGTTATATAAATTGCCAAAGAAGGGAAGAAGGAGGGAGAGAGGGGGTGAAAACAGCCATGTCTGTTTCAGGGTTTGAACGTTCCAAAAACATCTCTTCCGGGTTGAATCTAAATCATTCCATAACAAACATGAATAACAACCTACTCAAAATTAATGTGAATGCTTCTGTTCTGCCATTAAAATTAATGGTAATTCTCAGTGCAAATACATTATTTTCATTAAAAACAGTGATTAAAAAATGGGGAGCACCTGTACAACTCCCTTGAAGCTAAAATAGCTATCCAAAATTATCCTATATTAGTTCTCCAAAATTATTTTCTCCCTTTCCCTGAAAAAAAAAACAGCCCTGAAAAACATGATGAAACACAGACATGTGGATGTGTTATAGATAAACACAAATCTGAAAAGACTGTAAAGCTATTGTGAAGAAAATAAGGTGAATGAACAATATGGGCAATGGTCAAAAGGCAGAATTCTCATCTTTATTTTGATGTCATATTTCTCAGAAGGGAAATGAAACCCTAGTCTACCATGGTTGATGATTGGGGAAAAAAGAAGGCATTGCAGGAGAAGGCAAGAGAAAATGTAGCCAATTTCAAAGAATTCAAGCCCAGATGGCCTGCATCTCAGGGTACTGAAGGAACCTGGAAGGCTACAACTTAGTTGGAAGGAACAGATTTAGCAGAAAGGGTGGGAATGCTGCACTGTATATATAAAGAAACCACGTGCTGCACAGAAACTCAGAAAACAACAGTATGGGCATCCTGTTGAGAGTGTTTGGGTAAGAATAAAAGAGAAGAAACAAATATGGCATCATTAAGGGAGTTTATTACAGACCCACCTGGACAAGCAGAAGATATGGAGGAGGGTTTTTTATATCTAATGACCAAATGTTCAAAGAGATATTGACAAATGCTGAAAAATCTTATTTTGCCAAGAGTCAAGAGTCCAACTTTTTTTTTTTTGGTCTTCTCTTACTGACAACTTCATCAGTCAGATGGTGGAAGAAAAAATAAGGGTTGAAATAAGTGGGCTGATTCAATTTAGCTGGCCATTTTGACTGGTGGAGAGACTTCTGTGCCTGCACAGTGCTCCCTTACAAGTATCTTGATTCAAGTAGTACAACCTCTATAACCCGCTGCTTTGAAGAAAATAATACTTTATTCCAAGAATCTGTTTTGAAAAAGTGTTTCAGTGATTTTCTTTTTATTGAACTGAAGCACCCCTTCAAAGCACAGCAAACCCCTAAAGAAATGTAAACCCAAATATGTTAAAAACATGAGAAACTTTACTTGGCTCAAAAGTAAGAAAAAATTCTACAGATTCCAAGCATTACAAAGCTTTTTACATAATGGTCCTCTCCCACTATCACAAAGACCAGGGGTCTTTAAACTTGGCCCTTTTATGACTTGTGGACTTCAACTCCCAGAACTCCTCAGCCAGTCATAAGAGGGCCAAGTTTGAAGACCCCTGACAAAGACCAACATTTGGTTTTTTTGTTAACTGACAATATACTGAGGAGGACGTTTCTGTACTGCAACCTTCAGCTTCTTGTCTTCCATGTGTGAACTACTGTAAATAAAGCCAGCTTAAAAATCCTTTTATGGATATTAACCTCTCCAGGTCCACATATCAAAAAGCTGGAAAATCCTGTTTTGCTGAAATACTTTATTAAAAAGTTCTATAAACCCATTCATCCATAGACACATCAACCAGAAAGCTCTCAAGGACAAAAAAATTCAGTGTAGTTCACCCTACTGATACATGCTGAGCAACTGTCACCACTGGGTAATAGCAATTTATAGTGCAAATACTGAATTCCCTGCCTCCAAATGGCTATTGGTTGCTACCAGGAACTGTGTGAAAAGTGAGAAAGTAGTATTCACAGGATCATCCACTGTCAATACAAATTGATAAATGATTTATGAGTATTGTTTTTCTATTGGATGCTACCTACAAAGGATACCTAATTCTATTATGGCCATTGTCTCTGGAATAACAGGAGATATGATCTAAGATTTGGAGATCTGAGCTTGTGAATCATTGTGGGGTTTTGGAATAAGAAGACAAATTGCTAAAATTAAGCAGTCAATGTTACTAAAGATTTCAGTTCATAAAAAGCTTCATGTTTGTCTATCATCCTTTCTGCTCTCTCTGAGTCTACCTTTCCACATTATAATCTTTGTTAAAAATGTTTCAAATCTCACTAAAGTATTTTGAAAGTTAGTTTTTCCATTGTTTTCACAGCATGCTTTGAGTTTGTCTAGAGCAGGGGTGGGGAACTATGGCCCTTTTATGACTTGTGGACTTCAACTCCAAGAATTCCTAAGCCAGCATGGGAGTTGAAGTCCACAAGTCATAAAAGGGCCATAGTTTTCCACCTCTGATCTAGAAGTATTAGAATTGATCTATGAAAATCCAAAATAAATAAATAAATCACCAAGTGATAGAAAGATGCCAAAAACCTTAAACATTACCCCATGTTTGCTCAGATTGCCTTGTCTGCAGGTTAATTACAAGTATTCTTCCATGTTTGAAATGTAATATTTAGCAATGGGCACACTGGTGGGGACTGCTGTAAATTCTAAATTCTGGAAGGTCAGTAGAACTGTACTTCTGTTGTAATTCCACATATCACACAGGAGGAAAAAGGCCAAGCCAGACATAGCATGTTTGAAATGTATCTGTTTCTAATCACCTCCTAAAAGAAAAAACAGCAATAAATGGTTGGGAATTATTTTTTCAAGCACTGAATAGTCATGCAGTTAGAAACTGAACAATTTCAGAGGTCACATAACAAAATACTTTCAAAGACTGAGCAATGGATTACTCATGCCATCACAACATGTCTTTCTAATTTCTTGGAGCATTAACAAGTAAAAAAAAATAAAGAAATGAAATCCACTCCTTTATGTTTTTTATTTATTTATCTCTGTATTTATAAGTAGAAGATGGCATATAATTATTTTATACAGTAAAAGAAATCATCAATCAAACAAAAGTAACCTTATAGTATTAAATCTGAATATGTCTTATTTCAAAATATTTACCTCTTAGGAACATTTCACTAGAACATAACAAACTTCCTCGTACTTGTAGATAAAGTGAAGTAAACATGAAATATAGTAAATATGTGCATACAGGAATTCTGAACAATAATATGAAAGAACCACCTTAAAAAATCTTTGAAATTGTGTTTTTTGCTCTCTAATGTATTTTTTTTAAAATTTCTATGCACATTTATTTGAGAATAAAATGTAATTAAAATATGTCCAGGAATGCAATATTTAAGTGTATTAGAAAATCAAAATATGCAAGCATAATGAGGCCATAAATATTGGTTAAATAAAGAAACAACAATTACAAGTGACAAAAGAAAACTTTGGTACTTAACTTTTATGAAGAACAGTTTTGGCTTTCTTGTCTGTCTCCTCCTTGTTTGCAGTTTTCTTTGTTCTAAAATTTCACATGGTGGCCTTTCTTGTTAATTTACTATGATACTTTAAGAAGCAGGAAAAGCTGTTATAAATCCCACAGACAAAAGAGGAGCTGTAGGAGTCTGGAAGACAGATGATGGTTATATCACAGAATAGTGTGCACTATGGCAACCTATTTATATTATTTAGACAGTAGAGAAAAGCCCAAGGCAATGAGGTCAGATCAATTTGATTCAGTCTACATAAGGTCAGCTCTGATGTTGTGATCAGCATCTCAATTCATCCTAAAGTCTGAAGACCTAATGTTTAACTTTCACCATATTCAGCTGTATTGCAGGCACACAAGGAAATCTATAATATGAAGGAATACACCAATGAATCTAAAAATAAAAATAAAAAAATGAAATGGCCATCAGCTGTATAGAAGTGTCTTCATATGAGCATCTGTGCTCTAGGAATAAGGTAATTCTGAGACTATTCCTGTTCGGCAACCAAACAGGTATCTTAGTATGTACACATTCAACAGGCTGGAAAGACAGGGCTCACGTTGTGGATGCAAGGGTGATAGTGATGCATTTATAAGGCTTTTAATGAATGCATTTATAAGGCTTTTAAACACGACTATATTCAACATAGAACTAAAATGGCAGACAAAAGTGGGTATGGGGTTTGAGATTCTTGAGATTTGTTGGTGGGGGCAGATTGATTCCTTTGAGGATACCTGGGGATGCTTTACTGAGTACAGGGGCTGGTAGTATAGCTTTTATTGACCCTTGCAAAGTGTTTGCAGTCTCAGACACCACTGGATGCCTGGATGTTATCAATAGAGACATTAGACAGAAAAGGAAGCTTGCAGAAATAGGCAGGGCCAATAATAACAAAGAGAGCAGGGGAAAAAATGGTGGTGGTATTAGAGTCAGTGCAGTGGCCAAAGATCAGGAGCAGGACCAATTCTTGGAGATGAGGTGCAAAAGGAGATGCTTAGGACATTATTGGAGGTAGACTTGGAAGAACCAACCAATCACAAATAATCCACATCAGGGATTATTCATTATATTGCAGTGAAACAACAATATTTTTCTGTTCTTATAATGTGTGCTGATAGCTGCAGCAGCTCTGGTTAAGGTGACCTAAATCTTGGTGGGAAGGATACCATTTATTTATTTAATGTATAGGCCAACTAATTCTAAATTAATTTGTAGAATAGAATAGAATAGAATAGAATAGAATAGAATAGAATAGAATAGAATAGAATAGAATAGAATAGAATAGAATAGAATAGAATAGAATAGAATAGAATAGAATAGAACAGAATAGAACAGAACAGAACAGAATAGAATAGAATAGAATAGAATAGAATAGAATAGAATAGAATAGAATAGAATAGAATAGAGCTGGAAGGAACTTGGAGGTCTTCTAGTCCAGCCCTCTGCTCAAGCAGGAAAACATATACCATCTCAGACAAGTGACTTAAAAGTCTCCAGTGATGGAGGGCCCATGATTTCTGGAAGCAAGCTGTTCCACTGGTTAATTATCCTCACTGTCAGGAAGTTTCTTCTTAATTTCAGGTTGCTTCTCTCTTTGATCAGTTTCCAACTGTTTCTTGTCCTGCCCTCTGGTACTTTGGAGAATAATATGACCCACTCTTCTTTGTGGCAGCCCCTCAAATACTAGAACACTGCTACCATGTCTCATATATTTCTTAGCCAAACCCAATTCCTGCAGCCGTTCTTCGTATGTTTTAGTCTCCAGGCCTTTGATCATCTTAGTTGCTCTTCTCTGAATTTCCTCTAAACTCTCAACATTTTTTTGTGATATGGTGACCAAAACTGGCTGCAGTATTCCAGGTGTGGTCTTAGTAGAATTTTATAAAGCGGTACTAATACTTCATGTGATCTTGATTCTATGCCTCTGTTTATACAACCCAGGATTGCATTAGCTGTTTTGGCCTCTGCTGCACATTGCTGGCACATGGTTAAGTGATCGTCCACTAGGACTCCAAGGCTTGTCTCACAGTTACAGTTTTTAGCCCAGGTGTTGCCTAATCTGTACTTGTACCTTTGATTTTTCCTGCCTAAATGTAAAACTTTGCTATCCTCCACATTGAAACTCATTTTGTTGGATAGAGTCCATTGTTCAAGTTTGTCAAGATCTTTTTGGATACTGAGTGCTACTTCTGCCAGTTTGGTGTCATCTGCAGATTTGATGAGTTCCCCTTCATTTCCCTCATCTAAGTCTACTGGGCCTTAGACAGAGCCTTGTGGTACCCCACTGCTTGCTTCTCTCCATGTGGATGTAGTACCATTGAGGACTACTCAATGAGTACGGTTTGTCAGCCAGCTACAAATCCATCTGGTGGTGATGTTGTCTATCCCACCTTTTTCTAGCTTACAAAGCAGTAGATTATAGTCTACTTTGTTGAATGCCTTACTGAAATCTAAGTATACTATGTCCACAGCATTTCTCTGATCTACTAATTTGGTCACTTTATCAAAGAATGAAATAAGATTGGTTTAGCATGATCTGTTTTTAACAAACCCATTCTGGCTACCAGTTATAATTTTGCTTGCTTCTAGTTGTTCGCAGATCTGTTTTTTTACTATCTTTTCCAGAATCTTCCCAGTTATTGATGTTAGACTGATTGTTCAATAGTTTCCTGGGTGTTTTTTTCTTCCCTTTCTTGAAGATGGAAACCATATTTTCCAATTCTCAGTTACTTCCCCAGTGTTCCAGGATTTTTGAAAGATATGATGCAATGATTCTGAGATAACATCTACCAGCTCCTTCAGAACTCTGGGATGTAATCTGTCATGTCCTGGTGATTTATATTTCTCAAGGTTGGATAGGTGTTCTCTTACTATTTTCTTGCTTATTTTAATTTTTGTTTCTAGTTTGTCTTTTGCAGTATTTTTTTGGTATGTTGTGCTATAATTTCTTTTTGTGTGAAGACTGATGCAAAGAATGCATTAAGCAGCTCTGCTTTCTCCCTATTGCTTGTTACTTCCTTGCCATCTTCTCTCTTTAGTGGACCTACAGTTTCCTTGACTTTTTTCTTGTTATTAATATGCTGAAAGAAACTTTTTTTTATTATCCTTGATTTTTGTTTCAAGTCTTTGTTCATTCTAAACCTCTGCTTTCCAGACTTCATTTTTGCATGTTCTGGCTGTCTGCTAATAATCAGCCTTGTAAGTAAAAACCAACTTATTAAAATAAAAATGTAAAAGACCAAAAGAGTAAAGTGCGAAAACTAATTAAAACAACAACACATAAACACAAACCAAAGCAAAAGAAAAGAAAATGAAACCCAGATCAAAAATGTTGCCACAATCACCCTGTCTGCTACAACACCCAAGTCTTCAACAATTTCTTGATTGTCTTAAGGTTCAGAAGCACACAAATCTTTGGTTGGAGGGCAGGAATAAGAATAAGGTATGCATATCTAATGTGTTCTGCAAGATGGCATCTTTTAATTGATGAAACTTGAAACATAGCCACATTGCTGGACCAACTATATGTGCACAAACAAGTAGAGATTTGTGGTACCTAAGATAAGCCAGGCCCTATGGTGTGAAAGTCTTTGAAAACTTTGAGTGCAACTTGAATTGCACTCAGTAGTCAACTGACAAACAGTAGCTCACAAAGCAGTGGGATCACACATACATATAATGCAGAGCATCCATCATTCCCATCTTGTCTAATTCTAGATCAGCTGTAGCTTCTTCAAGAGCAGTCCTATGTAAAGTCCATCACAATAATCCATTTGTGAGGTAACTAGGGCATGAGTGACTGTGTATACCCCCCTCCCATCCAAGAAAGGGCACAGCTGATGTACCTGTGCAAAAGTCCACTTGAACCCAGCTTCTGCCTGTTTTACAAGCATAAAATGAGAGTTAGAAAATTCCCAGATTGTTGATAATTGTTGAATGGGGAAATGCAACCCCAGACAATTATGGAATACATCAAGAACCAGAGGATCCAAACAGACAAAGCACCCCATTGAAGTTAATCTGTGTGGTGATGCAGGCTTGATAGGGGCTCTACATTTTGTTCACAGTAGTTAGATATAACAGTGTCATTAGTTTAAAGAGTTTTCCCCTTTAGGCTGACTGCAACCAGAAACAGTCACAAAGTCTATAAAGCCTTTTTTGCTTTATATAAGGGGGGAGATGACAAATTCTAAGGGACGCGATGGCTCAGTGGGTTAGGACGCTGAGCTTGTTGATCAGAAGATTGGCAGTTTGGCGGGTCGAATCCCGAGTGCCGCGTAACAGAGTGAGCGCCTGTTACTCATCCCAGCTTCTGCCAACCTAACAGTTTGAAAGCACGTAAAAATGCAAGTAGAAAAATAGGGACCACTACAGTGGGAAGGTAACAGCATTCTGTGCGCCTTTGGCATCTATTCATGCTGGCCACATGACCACGGAGACGTCCTCGGACAAGCACTGGCTCTTCGGCTTTGAAAAGGAGATGAGCACTGGCCCCTAGAGTCAGAAACGACTAGCACGCATGTGCTCATCTCCGTTTCAAAACCTGTAAAAAGGCATACAGAACAAGAAAGTATGATATTAGTCACATAAGGGAGTCATCACAAAATCTCCCTGCTATGATTATATAGTCTAGTTTTGAGGAACTTGTGGTATGTTGAGAGGGATGGAGCTAATCTCACTTCCAAGGAGAGAAGAGGAGAAAGTAAAGAAGAATAGGTTAAGAATAATTGTAAGGAGCTGATCTATCAATGCAGCTGCATCTTTTTTTCAGACCTGCAAAGCAACCTGAAATATAACAGAGCTGCTTTAATTATTAGCAGAAAAGGGATATGTTCATATGAAGACTGAAACACTTCTTCCTAATCATGCAGAATCCTAATTGATAGGGGTAATATAGAGGGAGAAATTTGTCAGGCCTGTGATCCTAGCAGTTCTGAGTATTTCTATAGATATGCAGATAGTTGCTTTAGTCTGGCAAGATTCTGTCTATGGATGAACAATAACAAGAGAACTACTGATGACATGAGGAGTTTCTCTGAATAGTTTATTATCGTTCACCCATAGACAGAATCTTGCCGGACTAAAGGAACTATCTGCATAACTACAGATATATTTTGTAAACTGCTAGGGAGGGGCTAGCTTAACTCTCTACCTATCGGACTGTCTCTTTTCCTTCTGGGAAGCAGCCCTTCCCTTCAAGGACTCCAGATTACATTCCACCACACAATTCTACTTACTACCACTCTGGCATAGCTCATTCTAGTTGATAGAAAGCCAGACATGTATTTGCGATCATTTGATAATAATCTCTTTAGCATTTTGCTTCTGTTCAACTTGCCACCATCACTGGTGCTTCCAAGAAAAATATATTTATTTAGTAAATGTGTATATTCTCCAACTTTGGGCAAAGTAAAGAACTGCAAAGGAAGACCTTCCTAGTGGCTACTATTTGGGTACCCTCCCCACTTCCATACAGACAGACATCTCTATATGAATATATGCATATATGTGTATGTGTATGCATCTATATGTCACGTTCATGCATGTATGCATACATATACATATTTTATGTGTGTTGGAACCTACATATAGCATATGACTATATGCACATGTATGTATGTGTTCAAATACAGGATTTTGGTTATCTTAACTGTTAGGATTGTTAGACCAACAGTTAGGTAGGAATGTTGGCTGTTTTCTTGTATTTACGGGAGCACCTTCTGCCAGCGTTAATTTCCCATCGTCCTGTGCGCTTCCACAGAGAGGGCCTCCTCAGGGTGCCGTCGGCCAGGGAATGCCGACTGGCAGCCCCCAGGGGGACAGCATTCTCTGTGGGCGCACCTGCCCTCTGGAACCAGCTCCCTGTTGAGCTCCGGATGGCTCCCGACCTTCGCTCCTTTTGCCGCGACCTGAAAACTTGGTTATTTGAGCTTGCAGGCCTGGACTGAGGGATTGGAATTTTAAATTTTTGAATGTAATTTATTTGTTGGGGCTAATTTAATGTAATTTATTTTTAACTTTGTATATTGTGTTTTAACTGCCCTGTACACTGCCCCGAGTCCTTCGGGAGAAGGGCGGTATATAAATCCAATTAATTAATTTTCTTGTTGTTTCAAAAGGCTTTTAAATGAATAAATCAAACAGCATGCCACAGGATCAGTGATTAAGAAAAATCAAGCGCCTTCTTATCTGTACAGTGACTTGCTTTGTTATGGCCACTGAAGTATAAAAGAAAAATTCCTTACAAGGTAGCTCAACAGTTCTTTGGCTATAAATAAGTTTAGATTGAAATGACTAAGCTTACACATTGTATTAAAACATAATCATATTTTTCAAACCCCAATTTCTCAGTTCACACAATATGTTAAGCTAAACCCAGAATGCACCGCCAAGCAGTACTGAAATCAGAACTCAGATTCATTAAGTTTTCTGTTTATGTTTAATATTCCTAGTTTCTGCCTGTAGTATCTTTACTTTTCTGCTTACAGATCCTTGTTATTTCAGTTCTTATTTTATTCACCTCTGCTCAGATGAATATTAAAACTTTGCTTGTGATTGATTCTTCTGTATTGATTCTGCTATGAATTTATTCCAGAATTTCACACAATTTCTATTCAACAACTACCCAGATTCATGGTTCTGCTGTATGCTTAAGTCTGCACATCTTTTGGTCTAGAATACAGTTCATTTTACATTGTAAAGCATGTATGCTGAAATCTATTATCTCCTTCCTCCTGAGCTATTTCCATCTGGAAGAGAGAGCAATCAAGGAAATAATATCACCCTTCATTTCAACTGTTGCTAGACATGCAAACGCCCACCAATAATTAGAATTTATAAATTTGGACTTCATATTTTAAATTCTGTAGTTAATGAAAAAGCTATATTAATGCAAAATGAAATGACTACTATTAAGATCTGCTGAGTAGGTGATAGTCTACCTGTAATAGGTTTAAGTATTTTATTTTATCCCTAATAAACCCAAATAAGTGCAATTTGCCATTAATTGCTCTTAGTAGTTCAAGACAAAAACAAAAGGAATGGAACAGTTTAATTCTTCACTTGCCTATTTATAATTGCTACATGGATGTATAATTATCATGCCCTCTGTTGTGTACTGGGTTCGTTGCTCAATGACGAAGACGAGGCGAGTGAGTTCAGCAAAGATCATTGTTTATTGCTTGCAGGAGCAACTTATTGCCGACCAATAGCGGCACTGGAGATGGGTTGTCTGGGGAGCTGGGAGCCGTTAGCCAGCTTCCCTGAAATAATAAACCTTTATTGTCAAAGTACAACATGTGTACATTGAGATTAGCTGAGCCTCCCCCCGTGCTCAAGGAACCTTCCATCAATTAACCCACGTGGTGTTCCCTTAACAAGACAAGCCCAATACATTATACCCTCCATCCCTAATAATCATGTATGCATATCTATGTATGTATGTCTGTGCACCTATAATTTATGGCCAAAGAGAAACCTTTGTGGATATCTGATCATTAATAAATAAATAATATACCAGTAAGAAATTTGTACAGTCTTTAACCCATTTGACTTTGAGTTACTTTTAGTTATAAAATCATTTATATGGATGTTATAAATGGCTAAATGTTAGATGTTAATGGTTAATGTTTATCTATCTATCTATCTATCTATCTATCTATCTATCTATCTATCTATCTATCATCATCATCATCATCATCATCTCTCTCTAATATATGTACAATTCTGGGAATTAGACTAAGAGTTAGTGACTAGTTCAGCTTTGTGCAGTATGTTTCATGTGTAATTAAATTTCAAATTGTATTCCCTTGATTATAAGTCCACTAAACAATTACATTACATTGTTTTACACACCTACAATTTTGCAATTCATCTGGAACCATTCATCAAATTAAACCTGAGAAGATCTTGTAATTCAGATAACCACAATCAGGAGGAAAAGGGAAGAAATACTTCCAAGATCTGGTTGATATTATTTGCATTATTAGCAACACTATAATAAATGTGTACAACGGTGGGGGAAGATGTATTATCTAGAAAAAAATAAGCTACTTTTGCAATAGTTCAAAAACTAAAATTTGGGTAATTGAAAATGCAAGATAAAACCATTCAGCCAGCACTGGATGAAATACTGAGAGGAATATTCACCCTCCTCTGCTGTCACCTGCCTACTAAAGATCTTCCAGGCTACACATATTGAAGGTCTTTCAGGCATTAGTAAACATTCTTGAAGCTGTCAGTTCTAGAAGCATTTCAGACAGCACTGAGGGGGGGAAAAATTAAGGAGTGCTTTTCAAAGCACTAATCTGAAATGATTCAGGGACACCGAAACTGCTTCATCAAGTTGAATTAGACAGCTTCTCCATTTCAGAAAGTGAGTTAGGTCACCTTCATGTTACTTCTAATAGGCCTAATACATACACAGAAAGCTGGTACTTTCTATGATAAGGAATCAGGTTTTGTTTAGAAATAGCAATAGCACTTAGCACTTAGACGTATATACCGCTTCACAGTACTTTGCAGAGTCTAAGTGGTTTGCAGAGTCAGCATAGGGCCCCCAACAATCTGAGTCCTCATTTTACCAACCTTGGAAGGATGGAAGGCTGAATCAACCTTGAACCAGTTAGGATCGAAGGAATCAAATTCCTGGCAATATGAGCAGAGTTAGCCTGTAATATTGCATTCTAACCACTCTGTCACCACGGCTGTATAACATAACAGTAACCGATCAGTCTGGACGTTGTTGTAAAATACAATATCTCAGTAAGTTTGCAATCCTGTACAAATGAGTAATAACATAAATCCTAGCCTATTAGAGGAAATCTATACACATTATGAAGGGACGCGGTGGCTCAGTGGGTTAGGACACTGAGCTTGTCGATCGGAAGGTCGGCAGTTTGGCGGGTCGAATCCCGAGTGCCGCGTAACAGAGTGAGCGTCTGTTACTCGTCCCAGCTTCTGCCAACCTAGCAGTTCGAAAGCACGTAAAAAATGCAAGTAGAAAAATAGGGACCACTACGGTGGGAAGGTAACAGCGTTCCGTGCGCCTTTGGCGTCTAGTCATGCCAGCCACATGACCACGGAGACGTCCTCGGACAAGCGCTGGCTCTTCGGCTTTGAAACGGAGATGAGCACCGGCCCCTAGAGTCGGAAACGACTAGCACGCAAGTGCGGGGGAACCTTTACCTTTACCTTTATACACATTATCTTATTATATATTATCACTTTTTAATAATTTTAGGGTGCATCATTGGAAGTTCTGAAGGCTTCGTGGGGGGTAGATCATCTTCAAGAAGATCTGCAGATTGAGATGTTAACCTTGAGAAAGTCTAGCTGTATGTCATAAAACATTGACATTTACATGGGCCATAAAATACCAGGTGTTTAAATATATGTATGTATCTATGTGTGTATGCAGGTAAATGTGTATACACAGAGAGAGAGAGACATACATACATACTTCACAAGGGAGTTCAATCTTTGCATATTGTATTCAAAATACGATTGTTTGAGTCTAGTCATTTGTGCCTTGAGTGAAAACTCTGAATTGATTTGTTCTACAATCCATTTAATTGTTTCCTTTGGTATTCATGGTGTTCTCAGGAGCCTTCTTCAATATCACAGTTCAAAAGCTCCAGTAATCTTTTTAGCTTGCTTCTTCAGAGCCAAGCTTTATTTTCATATAGTGGCACTACTGATGGACAGACCAATGGGGCAAAGAGAAGTCCGTTATTAAGTAATGTCCACTGAATCACAAAAAGAGCACTGGAGAGATCATTTTTGATATTGTACATATCACAATATTGTACATATCACAATATATACAAATATAATTGATGGAAATAAATGGAAATAATATAAGTTGAATTATTTGCATCCTGCAGATAACGTTAATCTAAATTTGGAAATTTGGTCTGCAGCTCATTCATCAAGCCTGTGCACCAAAGTTTTTCTGAGAGTTGATGAAGGCAAGTATGAGAAATCACTTCATGAAGAAAGGAGAGACTATGAATAGGAAGATAAAGAAAAAGGGTAAATGACTTTATGTGCAATTGAAAGTGGTAAGAATGGTCTCAAGGGAGATAATCTAATCAACCAAACTGTAAATTTTTGAGCAGTATTGCAGTAATATTGGGAACGGGTATGGTTAACACTCAAATGTGAAATTCCTAATTTAAGAATATATACAGAGATCATGTCTCATGAAACCCCATTAAGTTATTTGGCTATGGAGAAACCAGAGAAGTATGGGAATCATGGCCTATTATACAAGCATGATGCCTCAGTGGGAGAATTGCTGAATCTTTGAAGAAGTGATTTATGCTTTTCTTTTATCAAACAACAAACTTTCTCAAACAAATAATAGCACTGCTTTGCAAGGTACAACACCTGGAAGTGAGAAAAGAATAGGAAATAACATTTAATATTGCAATGAAGGACACCAGACCATAAACTGACTCTTTCAAAGCTGCTTAGAACTGCTTTCTCAAACAAGTAAATAAATATATTATAGCTCAAACTGCATTGGGAGCATAGATGCCCATAAATATCAGCATCTTATGTCACTGCCAATCTCTATTTATCCACATTTATTGTTTCTGAGAAGGGACGCGGTGGCTCAGTGGGTTAGGACACTGAGCTTGTCGATCAGAAGGTCGGCAGTTTGGTGGATCAAATCCCGAGTGCCGCGTAGCAGAGTGAGCGCCTGTTACTCGCCCCAGCTTCTGCCCACCTAGCAGTTCGAAAGCATGTAAAAATGCAAGTAGAAAAATAGGGACCACTACGGTGGGAAGGTAACAGCGTTCCGTGCTAGTCATGCCGGCCACATGACCACGGAGACGTCCTCGGACAAGCGCTGGCTCTTCGGCTTTGAAACGGAGATGAGCACCGGCCCTCTAGAGTCGGAAAAGACTAGCACGCATGTGCGGGGGAACCTTTACCTTTACCTTATTGTTTCTGAATAAGCAGATTACACAATTTTCCAATTTAAACATTAGCGTTACTAGGCTTTCAAGGAAAACATCTGTTTTTATCTCTTCTCCTCCAGTTTAGTAATACTGTTTCTGAAAGTCAGACGAGAGAAATGACTCACATTTGTTAGTGGGAAATGTAGAAGTTGAATATACTTCTTTTCCTCAGCATGTGCATATCTTTGAAAAAGCAGGACAAGCTTATACATATAGGAGAGGAGGGAGTGTTTTCAAGGGAGATCTCTGTGTTACTATGGAAATAACATAAATGTAGTATAGATACATAGAAGGATAAAAAGCTGCTTTGAATGATGCAAAGATCCAGTTCATGTAATATCCATGGAGTACTACTTCCTCACAGGTCAATCTTAGCTTTTGCAATTTTATAAAAAACAAAAAGAAAATATATATCGTATACAATTGTTATAATTGTTGTATTTATCACTGAGTGTATGTGCTACCTACAGGTATGCATGTTTTTTTCTGATCATTAATCCTGGTTGTTGTTGTTTTTGCAAAATATGTCATTGTCACACAGGAGTTAGCTGTTATTTTTGCTTTCTGCTTAATTTATTGAACATACTATCTTTTTAATATTTATATAACTGTGTAAAATAACATATGCTAATAATAAAATATTACTTTTTATTTTATTTTTTCAATAAAGTTTACATTTGTGTGTAAGTTCTTAAATATATCTTTAATGTAGAAGCACTTAGTGTATCAAATGGTTGTTGAAGTTGGGAAGAGAGAGAGAGATCTTATGTATTATTATGTTATGTATGAATATTATTATTGTATTATTATGATCAGAAACAAAGATACTTGATTAAATAATTTCCCAGCTAAATAAGAACATCAGACTTATGTTTTAAATTTTCTCTCCATAGCATTGTCAACATAATATATTATACACGATTAAGGCAAGTTATCAGTTATCTTCTAGAATGAGCAAAATTCAAGCCCAATACAACATGTTAATTGAAAACAGGGGAACATTACAATAAATGTGATTATAATGAGCAGATTCCTTCCTTCCTTCCTTCCTTCCTTCCTTCCTTCCTTCCTTCCTTCCTTCCTTCCTTCCTTCCTTCCATATTGTTTTGAGTGTAATTCCATAAAATCAACCTAGAAGTGACTGTGTTTGTATTATCTAATCAAGGTTTTCTGAATCAGCCCAGTATTTGGATTCACTAGCACTGAACCATAAATTAACTATAGGAACTAAGTTCAATGTGCATTTTAGCTAGGTTGGCTACTTTGGATTCAACATGTCATGAAAATACAGTCAGTAAACACAACTGAATTTAAAAGAACATAATGCTCCAATGAAGAAAAAAAATATAACAAGAGGATTACGTATAACTATGTAAAATTTACAAGATTTACAAGAAAGACCAGGGAAGCCAACACAGTTACTTAGCAGAGTAAATTAAATAGTGTATATATATCCAAATCATTAAAAAACATTCACATTTCTCTGTCCTTGTTTATGATACCACTAAATATTCTCTCAAGAGGAAATTGGAACCTAATATAAACATGAATCACAAGTTCCTAGCAAATAGGGCATTTTCACACTTGATGTGCTCAAAATCATATAAGCCTCTCTTTTTCTGCAAATGCTTTAAAATATGTGACTATGTCTAACATTATTAGACATCCTTTCCAGTCATTTTCCAGAAAGTAATGCCATTTTTCCCCTACTTGTGATGCTAAGATTGCTACAGTAGAGTTACTGTGTGTATTCTTTGATTAGCTCCTTCTTGCTTCACTTGACTAATTTCAAACATTCTGATCTGTAGGATGGGGATCGATGCCATCATTTTTCCCTCAATGGTCCAGTTCAGATCTGTGAGACATGATATAAATTATAAGGTACAAAATTAGAAGCCACATGGTGAAAGAGGTGCCCTCTTGTTGGAAAAAGGCAGAACCAAAATAGATTAGTAAATCTGTCTTCTGAATAACCCCTTTTCATTATTCTTGACATTCTTTGCCAACCTTCATTCATTTGAAGCTTTTGTCCTTTCATAGGGCTGTTTTCTTAGTTTCATATAGTAATAAATTGGATTGTTGTATTTCAGATCTGGTAGTTTTATTTTTATATACAGTATAAACTGTAACTACTTTTATAGTCCCAGGGTCTTATGTGTCCATTCTACGGGTGTTCCTGCACTAATTTTTGTGCAGCTATGTTATCTTTTTATGATGTCTTCATTGGAAAATCATTATTTTTCTTCATTGGAATGTTTTTAATTGTACTTTTACTATTTCTTTTTTAAAAATACATCCTACCCAATTTGAGTTCTTTACCAATTAGTTCTAAGTTTCTTAAAATCAACTTTTCTAAAGGCTGTTGTATGCATTCAACTTCACTTAACTTTAGTTTTGTTTAAAATCAGCAACTCTGGCATCAGAATACTTTTCCTCTAATATTCATGCTACTTTCACTAATTTAATTAATTCTTCCCTATTGCTTTCTGCCACTGAGAGTGGCATATTCTCTTGTTCTTCGTTCATTCACTGAAGGCAAAATTTGTCTATAAGGGAAGTCAAAAAGTTCAAGAAAGAAGTTTGTGTTTGTTTCCATGTGGTGGTAGGGATGGTAGTAAATTTTGGATAATTAAGCTGCTCAGTCATTACTGTTTTATAATTATTTATAACTGCAGGTTGGTTTTGAAAACATAATCTATACCCAGTTGAAGATAATATATGTAGCTCAAGATTGAACTGTTAAATTATTTGTATTTTATGAGCTTCTTGGGTTTGCAACAATCACAAACAGTAGTATTCTGGAATGCCAGAAATAAGACTTCCAACATAACAAATACTCACATAATTTTATCAAATATATATGACTACATAACCCCCTGCAACACAACTATTATAACCTGAGAGAGGTTATATGAGAAAGATAATTCTTCCATACATTGAAAACACTTCAAAGTCAATCAATAGATTATTTAAAAAATTGCAGTATACAAACCAGTAAGTGTTAATATTTCAGATAAATATAATCCAAAACAGCTAAGTAATTTCTGGAAGGTTGCCATTCAGAGAAATCAGCCATCAATAAAAACTTAAGAGAAAAAGACACAATCAAAAAAGCTTAGGACAACAACTAGCCTAGAACACGTCCCATCCCCCCTAATAACCAACACCCAGATTACCAGGAAGCAGCACCAGCTAAATAACCAGGGAGGAAATAATACCCTAATCAAGGAAGTCATAATAATCATAATCATAATAGTAAAGGAAACAGATACCAACCAAGATGGTCAGGGTAAGCATATATACAAGTATAAATACCTAGCTAACCTCACTCTCTTGCACACTGATAATGTTACCTATCCTGCTAATAAAACATCTCTAAGCAAATAAACTAGCTCATAGAGCACCAAGAACTCAACATATATTCCACACTTTCTTTTTGGTTAGATGGATACTATTATTTCTTCCTCCACTTATCTTACCATCATGTAGCACTGCCAAATTCACTTTGATTTTGGGAATGTTTTTAGATACTTTTAACAATCCTCCTCCTCCTCTATTACTTTTATTCTTCTCAAAAAATGTGTACTTCAAATGATATATCTCAGTCACGTGAGATATTAGAGATTTATTGGACACAGCAATAAATATTCTTCTAACTGCACAAACACAGAGTCATGAACTTAGCAGCAGAAGATTTAAAGATATAAATAAATAAATAAATAAATAAACAAACAAACAAACAAACAAACAAACAAATAAATAAATAAATAAATAAATAAATAAATAAATAAATAAATAAATAAATAAATTTTCCACTATGGTATGATCAGCTACTGTTGATTTTATTGTTGATACTTTAAGTCCTGAGGCTTGTGTCTTCTTCTCTCATATTTATTTATTTTATTATTTATTTATTTATTTGGTTTATATACCGCCCTATTCCCAAAGGACTCAGGGCAGTTTAGAAGGCAAAATTTAAAAACAATCCAATATAAAATTAAAATAAATTAAATTAAGTCTAGCCACAAAAATTAAATTTAAATTTACCTAGTAATGTTTTTTTTTAATATCCTTTCTCAACCTTAAATGAGGTTATTTCTGCATATTTTAGCAGTAGTTTTGTTGGGTCTCAGCCTTTACTTCTAAGTTTTGTAGCTTCAGCCTACATATTATTTTTTCCCTTTTCCTCCCATAGCTTGGAGCTTTTGTTTTACTGGTCATAGAAGAAGGACATTGGAAAGGGTTGTATTTCACCCTTTCTTTCCATCCAGCCATCAATTCCAACCATCTAATAGCATATCAACACTTACCATTAAGCTACTTCTGTTCAGTATTCATGCCAATTCTAAACTAGATTAAGAAAAAATCTATCTGGATTGAATTTAACAACAGTTTGCAAGATATTCAGTCTTAAAATAGGTCCTTGCTGCCTTTTCCCCTCTTTTTTCTATTACAAGTAATAGGCAATCACTTTGTTACCTGTAGAAAAGCAATTTATATTTTTATTTAGGTAGGTGTCTTTTTATTTCTGTGTGTGTTTGTGTTTGTGTGTGTGTGTGTGTGTGTGTGTGTGTAGTTAAAATAGAATTAAAGCAGCAAAATGCAAGCACAGCAAGATTTTATGCCCTTTTTACTACTTTCTAAATAGTTTTTTAGAAATACATTTTCCATTACTCCTGTAGTAGCACAATGGCTTTAACTCTTTAAAGGTAAAGGTAAAGGTTCCCCCGCACATGTGTGCTAGTCGTTTCCGACTCTAGGGGCCGGTGCTCATCTCTGTTTCAAAGCCGAAGAGCCAGTGCTTGTCCGAGGACGTCTCCGTGGTCATGTGGCCGGCATGACTAGACACCAAAGGCGCACGGAACGCTGTTACCTTCCCACCGTAGTGGTCCCTATTTTTCTACTTGTATTTTTACGTGCTTTCGAACTGCTAGGTTGGCAGAAGCTGGGACGAGTAACAGGCACTCACTCTGTAAAACCTTGCTGGTTAGAAATCCATGATTTTCTCTTTTCAATTTTTTCTTTCTTTCCCTTGACGTCTTCATTTTCTACGCACTATTTTAAAATATCTGTATATTTTCATTGGTGCAGTTACATCATTTTTCCAGTCAAGGTAGAAGGCTTTCATGAGTTTCCCACGAGTTATCTGGGAGCTGAAGGTGAAACCCTTCTTCCTTAAGTGAACAACCCCACACATTTTTGTCAGCATTTAAACCACCATCTTTCAATTTACAAGGCAATAGCTAGAGACACCATGCTATTTATGTAACTCCAAAAGCTATTCCAAAATATGTACAGCATTGACACAGCTGAGGAAGCATTCCTTCCTTTGCAAAGAAGTGCTGGAGTTAGCCAGCAAGAAACTGATGTCTTCTGTTCAAGAGCATTTGAAGAATATAAGATGGTCAAGTACTCAAGAGAAATAGAAAAAAAATGTGCTTGGGGTTGTTTTGGGAGTGTAGGATTAATCAAGGACAATGTCACTCATTGTTGCTTTCAAAAAATAAATGCTAATCATTGTGCCACTGGGCAATGTGGACAAGTCCAGAGTTTCCCCACCTTTGGATTTTCTGGTCATCCTTTCTCCTGCTTGTTCAGGAGAACTGATTTCCATTTCTTCTTTGGGCAAACCAGAGTTTCATTCCTCCTGAGTGTGTACTGCGAGAAGGAGAAAACTCTTTTCCTGTGTTTTGAAACAAAACAAGCAAAACAATTCTTTTGTTCCCGTCTTCAGCTTTGGAGGTTGAGGGAACTTGCAATGTTTTGATAACAGACCTCTGTGACCTAAGACTCTATTTTTGGCTTGCTAGCTTCAGCATTTACATAAGACATTCTGTCAGTTCTCCTTTATATCTGTTGAATTATATTCACCTTTCTGACCTACAAACTCAAATCATCTTTATTAAGGCAACAATTGAAAGACCTTTACTTATTCTTGTTTTCTTATTAGGGAATCTGATTAGCTGAGTGCTCTTTATATTAGAGGGAATTTATTCCTTTTAATTCCCCAGACAAACTGTATTTCCAAACTTTCTTAGATCTCTCTCTTCAGTCACTCAACGAGCTTGCCACTTGGAAACTGATGTCTTATATTCCCCCACAGTCCCTACAGCAGTGTCTGCTACTCAGCAAGAAGCAGTCAAGCATCTAAAAAATCCATAATTTATTCTCAGGAAAGAATCCTTTTGTTCAAAATATATTTAGGAAATTCTCTCTTCATCTTTCTAATTGACTAGTGTCTAAGATCATAATTTTCTTCCTATTGAACTCCACTCCAATATCATGTTAGGTGTCCCTCTTAAGATGGTCCATGAAATTGTGCCACAGAAGCAGGCTGCCTTATATGGTTTATAGATCCTATATCATTTTGAAATACAGTGTCCATCAAAATAGTATTTTAATATGGTATCAACTAGGAGTTTTCATAAGCTGTTTTGTTTTTCTGGACTTACTCCATGCCTTTGTCTGCTTGCGTTCACTTAACATGTCTGTCCAGGATCAGTTTTTTTAAGATATTCCACTGAACAAGCACAATCCAATCACTGCTAATCTGGCAACAATGGATATTCATCTGCAAAATTTGGAAATGCACTGGCAAATTTAGGCTTGGAAATGAAGCTTTCCACTGACATAGGGAGTATGCATGTAACTCACTGGTTTATTATTGTATGCATGCATGCATACATGTCTGTCTGTCTGTCTATCTCTCTATCTATCTATCTATCTATCTATCTATCTATCTATCTATCTATCTATCTATCTATCTATCCATCCATCCATCCATCCATCCATCCATCCATCCATCTATCTATCTATCTATCTATCTATCTATCTATCTATCTATCTATCTATCTATCTATCTATCTATCTATCTATCTATCTATTTATCTATCATCTATCATCTATCATCTATCATCTGTATATCTAATGTATATCTATATCTACAGTATCTCTTAGAAAGATGGAATTATGTTACCCCCAAATGTTGAATTTGCTGTTTTATCAGATGAGCTCCAAAAGGATCTGACCATTCATAGATATTCTCAAAGTTAAAATATGATGCCCTCCGATATAATTTTTATATTTTCTATTTTTTTCTCCTGAAGGATCCTGAATGGTGCAAACAATCTCAGAAATCTTCCTATTATAAGCTGCTCAGTTGAGTTGATATACATCTAATTGATACACATCTAACACATCCTGTTAGATGTGTATCAATTAGAGCAAGTTCACTTGCAGCGTACAGTTATAGCTACAGTACTCAAATAAGTATTCACATATGTATAATATTTCTTTCATGTTTGTGTGAGGAATATGCTAAACATTGGCCATCATCACAAGAAGATCTTGGAAATAAGGAATAGAAAAGACTCTGCCTGTAACCCAAGGAAGCTCTGCCAGTAAAAAAGAGTAAATCTGCACTGATACATAAATTGTTCTTGTATATCACTCCAAGCATATCCACATGCCTTTGTTACTAGCATTCTTATATCAAATTCCTTGAAAGCCCATGGAAAATTCAAGGTAAAAATTAAATAGAAAGCAGACAGAAAAGGAAGCCTTATCTCCCTTTCATATTTGTTAATAGAATTTAATCCTTCTGGTCTATAGGCAAGACTGTGTAGTCTTATTTTCAATTATAATTCTCAGCTCTCATAACACTAATATCAAGATAGCCAGTCTATGGATAAAGAATAAGGTTAGCTTTATCTCTTTAGGATGTCTTCATCTTAGTAATAGCTATTATTGACTGTCAAATAATGCATTCATAGGCCTGAACTTTACATAATAAAATCCATTCGCCCTTATTTGTAACAGAAAATCTACAGCTAATGATTATTTTAATAGAAATATTACTTTCCCAAATCTACACAAATTTCCATTCAAATTCTCCATTTTCATCTATAGCCTTTTTTATATCAGATGCTTTTCAAATACATCGGGACACTGTAATTTCAGCCCAGCTTATACAAGATCTAGCATACATCAAAATATAGTACTAAAACAAGTCAATGATGACATTCTGCAAACTGTCAAATTATTTGTTTTCTTGCCCTTTTTGTAAAAAGTTAGTTGTTCCTTTTACCCTGGTAGTGTATGGAACATCCTCTAATATAAATGTCTATAGAGATTCTCAGTCATCCAGGTCATGGTTGTCCCAAAGGTGCTTTCTCAAAATGCAACTGGACTTTGTTCTTCCCCCACCTTTGGGGCATCCTCTAGTACAGTTCATTTTACATCAAGCAGAAAAGGTATTTTACAAACCTTTAGATTTTAAAATTGATCTCAATCTACAGGCAGCATCTCTTTGCAAATCACCAGAATATGGACTCTTGCCTATATATTTGCAAATGGGAGCTCTAGAAACTAATTCACTTCCTACTAGGCTCAGCTTTTGCCTGTTGTGTCTGTGATGTGTCAGCTGATGGTGTCCTTTGTGAGCTCAAGACTTAGAAGCATAAGGCAATACAATGTAGAATGGAGGGTCCCTACTGAGACATTTGCCATATCCCCATTCCTTCTGCAAGCTGTTACCATTATGGGGAGGCTGAATTCCATCACCTGTTTATTGGACCCGCGTCCCTCTTGGGTAATTTATGTGGCTCGGGAGGAGACACGAAGCTGGTTCCAGGCAGTAATATCTGCCTCTTTGAGTGAGGGTGTCTTCCCCGCCGCCTTGAAGGAGGCGGTGGTGAGGCCCCTTCTCAAGAAGCCTGCCCTGGACCCAGCGATTTTAAACAACTATCGTCCTGTCTCCAACCTTCGCTTTCTGGCGAAGGTTGTTGAGAGTGTGGTGGCGCAACAGCTTCCTCTGTTCCTGGAGGAAACTGATTATCTGGACCCGTACCAATCGGGTTTCAGGCCTGGGTACAGCACAGAGACGGCATTGGTCGCGCTGGTGAATGATCTCTGGCGGGCTCGGGACAGGGGTTGCTCCTCTGTCCTAGTTCTATTAGATCTCTCAGCGGCTTTTGATACCATCGACCATGGTATCCTATTGCGGCGTCTCAGGGGGTTGGGAGTGGGAGGCACTGTCTTGCAGTGGTTCTCCTCCTATTTCCTGGGCCGCTCGCAATCGGTGTTGATGGGAGGGCAGAGGTCCGCCCCAAGGCCTCTCGTTTGTGGAGTTCCTCAGGGGTCGGTTCTCTCTCCCCTCCTGTTCAACATCTATATGAAGCCACTGGGCGAGATCATTCATGGTTTTGGGGTGGGGTATCATCAGTATGCTGATGATACCCAACTTTTTTTCTCCACCCCAAACCAACCCAGTGATGCCCTTGCCGTGATGTCCCGCTGCCTGGAGGCGGTCCAGGTCTGGATGGGGAGAAACAGGCTTCGTCTCAATCCTGCCAAGACTGAGTGGCTGTGCATACCGGCATCTTGGACTAACCAGTCCATTCCATCTTTAATGATGGGGGGTGAGGTGTTACCCCCCGTCGATAGGGCTTGCACCTTGGGCGTTCTCCTGGACTCGCGGCTCAGTTTTGAAGACCATATAGGAGCCGTGACCAGGGGGGCTTTTGCCCAGGTTCGCCTGGTGCGCCAGTTGCAGCCCTACTTGGACCGAGATTTTTTTTTTTATTTTAATCCCATTTATATCCCGCCCTTCTCCGAAGACTCAGGGCGGCTTACAATTTAAGCACAAACCAATGTGCTTAGCAATAGCCTTCATTCTATGTATATGCCTGCTTAGTAGGGCTTTCACACACGCCCCAAGCGGCATTATTACAAAGTCAGCTTAATTGCCCCCAACAATCTGGGTCCTCATTTTACCTACCTCGGAAGGACGGAAGGCTGAGTCAACCTTGAGCCTGGTGGGATGTGAACCTGCACTAATTGCAGGCAGCTGGTGTTACTTAAGGAGGCATTAGCCCACTGCTCCACCAAGGCTCATATTGTACACAGTCACTCATGCGCTCGTGACCTCCCAATTGGACTACTACAACGCTCTCTACATGGGGCTGCCCTTGAGGACCACTCGGAGGCTCCAGCTGGTGCAGAATGCAGCTGCGCGCGTTGTGATGGGGATTTCTCGATACTCCCATGTAACATCTCTACTCCGCGAGCTGCATTGGCTTCTGGTTGCCCTCTGGGTGAGATTCAAGGTGCTGGTGATGACCTATAAAGGCCTTAATGGCTTGGGTCCGGGATATCTAAGGGAACACCTGCTGCCGGCATTAAGCTCCCTTCGTCCTGTGCGCTCCCACAGGGAGGGTCTTCTCAGGGTACCACCGGTAAAAGATTGCCGGCGGACAATACCCAGGGGGAGGGCCTTCTCTGTGGGTGCGCCGGCCCTTTGGAACCAGCTGCCTTTAGAGCTTAGGACTGCCTCTGACCTTAGCTCATTCCGCCGGGACCTGAAGACCTGGCTCTTCGAGCTTTCTGGCCTGGACTGAGAGTATTAACTGGGGTTTTAATAGTATTTTAATTGTAATTGGGGTTTTTAGTTCAAGGTTAGTATAATTATTTTAATTGTTTTTAATTTTTGTAACTTCTTGTATTGTTTTTAAAAACCTTGTGAACCGCCCTGAGTCCTATGGGAGAAGGGCGGTATATAAGTCTAATAAAATAAATAAATAAATAAATAAATAAATAAATAAATAAATAAATAAATAAATAAATAAATAAATTTGTTTGTCTGTGATATAGTCTGTGGGCCTTCCACCTGTCTCCCGAGGTTGTCCCCAGCCGTTCTTTTCTGTCTTTCTTCCACAAGATTAACTGTAATCTCATCCAATTGTATTGGCTTTATGGAGAGTGTTCACCAGGCAGTGAATTGATCAGAATTTTGCCTAATATAGTTACTTCATATGATGTGCTATCTTTTTATGGATACAGTAATGCTTTCCTTTCTTAACACTTGTATTTTTAAGGTGCCTATAACTATACTATATCATATTATATAATGTGCAGGTCATAAGAACAATAAAAATAAAACTAATAGTACCAATTTACACGTGGGTAATCTAAATGTTAAGGAAACATCAAAATAGTAAAATCAGAAGAAAAATTGGTAATGAAAATAAGAAACAAGTCACAGTATTTAAAAAAGTAATATTTTAGTTTAGATTTCAGAGTAAATGAGTTGCATTAGTTATTTGGAGAAGCAAGAGTCCTGAAATGAATGAATAAGCAGTTGCTGAGCAGGACCATGAATGTGTTTTTATGATATGAGTGGGAAAGGAAAATAAACATATTGCTTATTCAGGAAATAGAGAAATTATTGTGCTTAAAGATTTCAGTACACTTATTCAGAAATTAAAATCCTTGGAATTTAAGTTAGTTTTAGAAGGGCTAACGGGATTTGAAATTGTTAAAAGGGTTAAATATTTGGGGATATATTTGTCACCCTCAAATGTAAAGCTATATAAAAATAATTATGAAAAGTTATGGGGAAAAGTTCAAAAAGAATTGGATAGCTGGAAAAAACTACAATTATCTTTATTGGGAAGAATTGCAGCAGTGAAAATGAATGTTTTGCCGAAATTTTTATTTTTATTTCAAATGATACCTATTCTTAAAAAGGATTCAAACTTGGAGGAATGGCAAAAGGGTATTAATAAATTTGTCTGGGCAGGGAAAAGGCCACGAGTTAAATTTAAGATTATGCAGGATACGCGTGAGAGAGGTGGTCTTAAAATGCCTAATCTTAAACTATACTATGAAGCTGCTGCTTTGTCAGCGATAAGTGATTGGATTAATTTAACACAAGGGAGATTATTAAATCTTGAAGGCCATGATTTGTTATTTGGTTGGCATGCATATTTATTGTATGATAAGAAGGTGGACAATGTGTTCAAGGTGCATATTTTAAGACATGCTTTGTTGCGAGTTTGGAAAAAGTATAGACATAAGTTAAATTATAAGATACCTATATGGGCAATACCGAAACACGCAATAGAAAATATAAGTGTTGGGTTTAAACATGATGTGACTACATATAAGGAAATTTTAAATTTGGAAAGGAATGTATGGCATTTGAAGCCGTATAATATTTTAAGAGAAGAAAAGATTGTACAAACTTGGTTTCAGTATGGGCAATTACAGGCCAGGTGGAAAGAAGACCAGAAAATTGGTTTTTCAATGACTGATGAAAATCTGGTAAAGCAAATTAGAGATCAAGGTCAAGCACATATTAAAAGGATATATCGTGCATTGATAGAAATTGATTCAGAGACAGAACTTGTTAAAGACTGTATGATAAAGTGGGCTCAGAATTTTCAAGAAGTCATTACAATGGATACTTGGGAAAAGATTTGGGTGAGAAATGTAAAATTTACGCAAGCTCAAAACTTAAGAGAGAACTTTTATAAAATGTTTTATAGGTGGCACTTAGATCCTAAAAAATTAGCAAGTATGTATCCGAACTGTCAGCCTAAATGTTGGAGGTGTGGTGGTGAAGATGCAACGTATTTTCATATATGGTGGACCTGTAAAAAGGTTAAAGCTTTTTGGATTAAAATCTGGTGGAATATGCAAAAGATATTTAAGAAAAGGATAAAGTTTTGTCCGCAATTGTTTCTACTGGGCATTATTACTGATACTACTGTGGGGACACTAAGCTGATGTTGAATTTAATTACGGCAGCAAGACTTTTAGTAGGGCAATATTGGAAGAAGGAAGAACTGCCGACTATAGAAGAATGGACTTTAAAAGTTTCCAACCTGGCGGAAATGGCAAAGATCTCGGCGTACTTGAAAGATCATTCGCAACAGAGATATATTGTGGAGTGGAAAAAATGGATTGATTATATCCAGAATAAATATGGGACTAAAAAGTTTCACCTAGCATTTGAATAAGTATTGATGTGATATTTACATTGCTTGTAGTTATTTTATAAGAGTTAAAGTGCGATAGATTTAATAGTTTATTGTTGTTTGCATAAGGTAGATTATGATTGTTTGTATTTTTATACCCTGTATTTAGCTCTGGGAAGTCGGGGAGGGGGGAGGGGGAAGGGAGGGAGGTGTTGGGGAGAGGGGAGGGGGTGGGGAGGGGTTTTGTTTTGTTAAAAAAAATGCATTGTAAAACTTTTCAATAAAAAAAAAAGAATAAATGACAAATTCTACGAAACTATTGAAACATCTGTTGTTATGTTATTGTACAGGATAGTTCATACTTACCTTCCTTTTCAGACTTGAGTTTCTGTTTATTATAGAAGCAACACATTTCATATCACAGATTATCAGAATTACATATTCCATAAAATTTCTGCTGAATTACAAGCAGATGAACTTTTTCTATTAAATGCTGGTTTTGCTAATGCTCAAGATTGGTTGTGTTGTGACAATTTTCATAGCCACACCTCAAAAACATACCATAGCTGCTTGCTCAAGAAGATTTAGATACATGTAACTAAATTATAAGGTTTAAGAGACTTTTTTTGCATTTTTGATTAGATCTGGGGTCCACAAAAGCTAGTTATTGTCTGAGCTTATGAGTGACCATTTAATAAAGACATCATGTACCAGATGAGATTTGTCACCTTCAGATTTACAATTATGGCAGACAGCCTTGACAAATGACTCCTCATACAAAGTAAATAGGCAAGTAAGTAAGTAAATAAATAAATAAAAATAGGTGTGTTCTGTTATATTTCTGTTCTTCTTAAAGCACCTGTGTGAAATTCAAATTAAACTGATGAAAATAAAACAATTTGAAATCAACTTTAGATTTGAAATCATTGAAATCATCATCATTATTTGGATTACTAGATTTGATTGCCACAATTTACTGCTTACTGAAATATATTGATTTACCTAGAGATTCAATCAGGCTTATACTGTATTGTTCATATTTTCTCCTTATGTGTCATCTCGGCATAGATCCAATCATTCTTCACTTGATTTCAATAAAAGGAATGTTAGATTCATATTTCTAAACATAAGGCTTTCTCACATTCACCTTTTACATAAAAACCTACTTCTGTGATGATGAGAATCATAATAATGAAAATCAATGAAGACAGAAAATTTATTGTAAATAACAAGGCCACATTTTGAATGTTGTTATTTGTAGATGTTGATTTCCAGCAACTGAATATATTGCTTTCATTGCAGTGGAACAAACCCAACTTTGAAATTCCTTGAAATGATTTTTGATTTACTTTCTTGAAGGGATTAAGATGTATTTCAACTGAAATTTTAAGAAAACATATAGTCCTGTAGCTGAAGATAGAAATTATATTCCTGGACTTCGTTCCTGTACTTTCCGCTGGATTTCCAATGGATTTTCTCCACATACTAGGCAAAAAATCAATAAATAATTGGTTGGTTGGAAGATAAACAAAAGATTAAAAAGATTAATGTATTTGGTCTTTCCAGTAAGATATTTCACTACAAGTCCATTATCATTAGGGTAGGTGGATGGAATGGTGTAATGCCAATTTTTAAAGCATTTGTACAGCATAAGACAATAAATAATGCCTCTTGAAAGATAAAAATAAAAATCTCATATTGTAAAATACTGGAAACAGACATAAAACTTTTAATATGTACTGTAGAAAGCATACTTTGGAAGCATATCCCCCTGTTAGATTGTTTAAATTAGAACTTGATCGATTAGGTCTCTTAAATACTAAATACATATTAAAGTATATTAAATAGTTCTATTGGGAACAAGGAAAAAAAAATTCTGGTAAACTATTAGCTTCTTATTCAAAACAATTGAATCAAACAAAGTATGATTATATCCACAATAAGAGATTTTGGAGGAATAATTCAGAGACAACAACAAAATTAGCCTTCTGTTTCTGAAATATAATAAAACTTTATATTCCAGAAATGTAAGCATGCTCATTGAGAAAAATGATTTTTCAGATAGAATAAAATCTTCCAGAGATCTTGTTCTCTCAAGAGTTAGCTGCACCTTGAACTATTTGACGTCACTGTAACAAAAAATTTGGAAAGCCCCTGCTCCCCCCTCTCAGCAGTCCCCAGGACAGTTGGAATTTCCTCAGTGGCATAAGAATATAAGGAAAGCATGCCAGCCATTCTGCTAGCCAGAGGCTCACAAGAAATCTTTCAAACCTTAGACAATTCAGTTTCATTAAAGGACATCAAGTATCTGATAATATTAGGCTTATGACTGACCTTCTGGGTTTGTGTAAAGATGCAAATGGATGAACCACATTGGAATTGTTGGATGCAAAACAGTCCTTGATATGGTGCAAATTAGGTTTTTGGAGCAAGTCACACAACTATGTTATTAAGCCGAATTGAACAGTTAATTTAGGATACAGACATTAAAGTTCATTTTTGGAAAATTCCATAACAGAATCCATGCTGAAACTAAAGTGATCTGGATTCCTTTGCAGAACTGAAGTTTCTTAGAATATTTTTCTTTTTTTTGCTGGTGGCTAGTTTGATTCTGTTGACCATATTCAAATACGAGAACAAAGAAAAACAAAATCACTACCCTTGTCAGTGCGCTTCTTTGTCTGCCTGGCTTGTGGCTGCTTACTTTCTAAATAAGTTATTCTATTTTGAAACCACTTGAATTGATTTGATTGATTTTTATCCTGTCTTTTGTTTAGCAGTGCAAAGTGACATTCATAGTTCTCACAGCAAAAAAGCAGGTGAGGTTGACGGGGCTTAGAGAGAGTGACTGGCTCAAAGTCATTCAGAGAGCTTTTATGGCTGAAGGCAGATTTGAACTGTTTTCTCCCAGTTCCATTCCAATACCTTAACCACTATTTTCCATGCCATGAAATGGCCACAAATATATATATATACACACACAACCAATGTTTAAGAACAATTTTTCCTGGAGATGTAATTTCACTTAAGAATAAAGGGAAATTTGTAATATGCCAATGAACATAAAATACTGGTGTCATGGGGAGGGGAGAGACAACAGGAAAAAAGCTTCTTTTATTTCATGCTCTCCACTTGCTCTTCTTGCCTGAAACAATAAATTTAAGGAAAAAGTGTTGGCAAATTTGATGACTTGTAGAGGAAGGTTCTTAAGGGTGCAATAGGGAGGAAAACAATAAATGCTTCAGGTACATTCAGCCTTTTAAAGGCTCATCTTATTTGGTTCAAGATTTGAAAAGTTCACAAGTAAATTTCCAAACTTTGCTGAAGAACAAATTATTATATGATATGAGATTTACAGTTACTATAAGGAACTTTAATATATACTTGTTTTCCATTACCCAAGTCAGGTGTATTATTTAAGGATATTGTAGAGGAGAAATTATTGTACTGTAACTCAGCCACAACTATTTTCAAATGAGAATAGCCATAAAGCCCAACATTTGAACATTTTTTTTTAAAAAAATGATTAGAAAGGAAAACAGAGATCAGCTTTTCAAGGGTTTAATGAAATGCCAATTTTCTGTCCAGGCTGAGGTCTAATCTATAAGAAATGTTGGGATGAACCTTGATGAGTTAAGACAAACCTTGGTGAGTTCAGAGATTTGGATTGTAGTGGCTTGGGTTTTGATTTTGTTTCTGCATCATAACTGTGAAAAATAATAACTGCTTCATAAATGGCATGGAAAAGCATGATCTTGAATGGATCTTCTGGGTAGAACAATTTCAATGGATCTTCTGAAACACACTTCATATTGTTTTAATTAAGGAATTCAGTTCATGGCTGAAAATTCCTATTGAGGTTTACTTCTCACTTGAATTTCTTATACTTATCATTGGTCTACATCAGATAAAAGGAAAAAGAATTAAGGGAATCTGTTTTTTCACCCCGATTAATTCCTGTTGTTGAATACTGTTCCTGGATGTTTTCAGTGTCACAATTTTATCTGTTAGCTTATCTTGCTCAACCATATTTCAGTTGAGCTAAATAGCAAACAACATCCATATTTGCAGCTGCGTTTTCATGCAATCAAAATAAATGAAAACTTCATTTCATATGAACACTAACAAAAAGTTGGCTAGAACTATAGGTTAATAATATATTCTCAAACAAGCCTTGTGAAATCTGAACCCTTTGCTGATGTCCTTGACTTGCTATAGAAGACACCAACAAAGCCAGAAAAAGTAGATAAATAATACTTGTGATTAATTATAACCTTTATTTACAAATTAAGGCCACACTCCAACACAGTTAAGATTAGTGCTGGATCAAATTATTTGGACCACTGGTTTTAGAACTTTGGATAGAAAATGCCATTTCAATTCTCTTCCTTTCTCTTTCTTTCTTTCTTTCTTTCTTTCTTTCTTTCTTTCTTTCTTTCTTTCTTTCTTTCTTTCTTTCTTTCTTTCTTTCTTTCTTTCTTTCCTTCCTTCCTTTTTTCTTACCTTTACATATAAAATGGATGCTCCCCAACACATATTTTTGTTAACAAGATAAGCAAATCCTATGGTGTCCAATCAAGAACAAATTGCTGAACCAAAATTTTGAGGAAGAATTTTTAGAGCATTCCACAGAGAAAATGACTTTTCTAATAAAAAATTCTGATCAAATGTGAAGATAAATTTCATTCATTTCATCAATCAATTCATTTCATTTATTTAACCCCAGTAATTTTCCTGAATTATTGTCTGTGATCATTAACGTTTAGGCATGGTATGCTGGTTATTAAGTAAAAAAAGTGTATTATTACTTTCAGTTAAAATTCAAAATGTTATTATAGTATTTTTGTTACCATTATTTTGAATGTTTTTGAAGGAAAGCCATGGAATGATGAATGGAAAAAAATGTAAAATGTGGAACGACCTTTTGACATTTTAACATCACACTAAAAATGAGTACAGAAAAAAACCAACAATATTTTATTTATAATCTTATTTTAGTGTTTGAACTACAAATCCTGGTTCTAGAGTTGTTTAAAAGATCATGGGTTTTATAGATGCTCACATGAAAATTAATTTCTTGGATTTTTTTTCCCCTTTCACAGAATTGTCCCTTCAGGAAATACAGAAATGTGAAAAAATAAAAGAAAAATAAAATATTTTGTTTTGTTTGTTTCTGTTCCTTGATTGTTCTCGTAAATCTACTGCTAACATCCATTTTCCCTCTGAACCATTTCAAAAAGGGAATGAGAAGAAAATGAAATAAGAAAGACAAAATAGACCGAATCTCACCACTAGAATTCACCATAAAAATTCCCAAAGCATTAACAGAATTCTTACAAAAATTCCTAGACCAGTTCTTTAGTGAATCAAGTTGTTCTATGAAAAATATGGCAAATGGAATAGAAGGGAAGGTATGGGAAAGAAGGAAAGGGAAATCAGGAGTAGGGTAAATAAATGCAGCAAAAAGAGGTTCTGAGGAATACACATAATTTTGTCTGCTTTCGCTCACAATAGAATTTTTAATAAATAAATTTCTTTTTTTGTAAAGACACTTTTTTGAAACAGTAGATTTAGCCCAGTCATCTGTGTCATTTTTTTTAATAAACTGTCTTTTTTTTGTTTTAAATTCCCCCTTAAATCTGTAAATGGTTTAGATTTGAGTCTCTTGTACATTGTCTTTAGAGTTCATTCGGATCAATAATGGTTCATGCACTGAACTGTGTATGGAATTTATTGTGTTAACTGTTGTTGTGTGGTTGAAAGGAGATTTATAAGAGTTATAGTGGTTTAAGTGCTCATGCTCTATTGCAGGCATGGGCAAATGACTTTCTATAGGTGTATCACCTGTAAGTTCATCATCCACATTAATGATTTCTACAGTCCGTGTTGGAGCATGATGATTTTGCCGGTGATGTTGTTTTCTCATTTTGTAAAAAATGACCAACATCACAGCAGCCATAAGAGTGATTGCCACAAAACAACCAATTATGATTTTGGTAGTCTTCATAACCTCATCTATTCCTGGGATCCCATTGATTAAATCTGTCACAGGAATTGTGAATGCTTTTTCCATTGACCTTGTGCTCTGTGGTGTGAGAGAGGTTGTCGCATTAGTGGTGTCCCAATCAATAACTGGTGTGGGCCAAACCTGTTCTGTGGTCCGTGCCTCATCCTGAGAAGGTTCCACAGTTTCTACTGTGATGGTTGAAAAATAAGTAATACACTCCTGTGCTGTTACATTAAGAGTTGCAGAAGCTGTTGTATTCCCCACAGAGTTACTCACCAAGCATGTATACAAGCCTGTGTCTTGCGCGGTCACCCTTGTAAAATTTAATGTGCCATCACTGAGCACAGAAATCCGAACCCTATAAGCCCCGTGTGTTATAACAGATCCATTTGGAGTAATCCAAGATATAGAGGTCAGGGATGTTGATGCTCGGCATTTAAGCTCAGCAGCCATGCCTTCGGTGACATTGAGGTCTGTTGGGGGCTCCACAATCACAGGAGCATAGCATGTGAAGTAGTTTAGGTCCAACTCGCCAATGTATCTTCCCTTCAAGCTGGGAGGTGTGTTGCAACGGGCACAGCATGCAGTGTTGGAGGGTGCTTTGTCTTTAATCCACCAGCTGAGCCATAGGATGTCACAGTTGCAATTCCAAGGGTTATGATGCAGGTGGATTCTTTCCAGACGGAGAGGTGTGAAGAGGTCATGAGGCAGTAGTGTTAGATTGTTGTGGGCCAGATTGATCTCTACCAGTGACTGAAGGTTATCAAAGGCATTCCTTTCAATCACCTGAATCTGGGATTGGATGAGCCACAATTTCTGCAGGTGCATTAATCCTTGAAAAGACCCTGGCTTGATAACAGTTAAGTGGTTCCCAGAAAGATCTAGCTCATCCAGTTTTACAAGGGGTGTGAGGTTAGGAATTTCCCGAAGGTTGCACATAGCAAGGTTCAAATACCTCAAATTAGATAGACCTTCAAAGGCACCTTCAGAGATATATGAAAGCCTTTTTAATTCTCCCAGATCTAACCTCCTCAGGGAAGGGATTCTATTAAAAGCATAAGAAGGTATACTTTCAATGGGGTTGTTTCGCAACCAAAGCTCCTTCAATTTTGACAAGTACACAAATGCCCCATTAGGAATGGTGCTAAGACGATTGTCAAAGAGTTCCAGAGTATTGAGATTAGCCAGACCATTGAAGGCCCCAATTTCAATTGTTCTAATGTGATTCCTGCTCAGTTGCAAGACTTCTAGATGCCTCAGGTGTTTGAAGCTATTCACTTTGATTATTTGAATTTGGTTCTCATGGAGATTCAATAACCGAGTATTAGTAGATATAGCATCAGGGACCTCTCTCAGATTCTTTCTCACACAAATTACTTTGCTAAACTGATTGCTACAGGAACAGACAGAAGGGCAAGTCTGAGCTCTGACCAAACCAGCAACCACGAGAAGTTGAAGAGCCAGTAGCACCACAAGCAATGGGTCAAATAGGGCCCTGTTAAACCTAGGACCTATCATTATCTGCTGTGGATGTAAGCTCATCTTGTTCAACATTCATAATTTATTTGGAGTTGGTCCTTCAGGAGTTCCAATAGTCTAAAGAAAAAAGAAAACAGCAATATTAGTATCAAATATTGCATTTTGATTTCATATTTAAAATTGTGTATTCACAGATTTGTTTAAAAAATATGTTTACACATAAGCAGTATATACGACTACCTAGAAACAAACTTCTCAGGGATTAACTATTAATATAAGTTGACAATTAAAATTACCCTTTGGTCAATAGAGGTTTTTCTTTTGCGTGTAAAATAATATCTTGTAAAAGAAAATAAAGTGTATAATTAAATTTAATTCTAACAATTAAGGAAAATGCCTACTGAAACTACTGTTTTGGCCAAGATTACAGAACTATGAACATTACTTTAAGCCAATTCACTGTTTTTAACAGACATTCCAGATATACTGAACTTTTCTGATCCAATTCTCAACCACTATTATGTTGGCTGGGAATTAAGAAAAAGAGTCCAACACATCTGAAGGTAACCAGCCAAAGATTGAATTATCCACTTATAAAATCAATCTGAAAATTAAGCTAAATTATCAGAATTAAATTATTCATTTTAATAAATCTAAGTCTAATTATAACACCATTTAAAAGGCTGTTAAAACATTTATAATTAACTTAAAGACAACAGTATATTATTGGATAATTCACTACTGTAATCACATTACTTAAAGAAGAACATTCAGAACCTTTATCTGGAATTTATTTTTAGAGATTTTTAATTATTGGATGTACAGGTCATTGGAAACTAACACCCATTCTTAGCAGAACTTCTAAAACTGAAGGTGGAGATCCATAACATTAACCTTTGGATAAGGATAAAATGATGACTGAATTGTCAAAATGAGATTTATATTTTTCATCTAGGGTTTGGCAAGAATTTCAAGTAAAGCAGTCTAGCATACAAACTGTCCATGCCCGCCAAAAATAAAATATCTGACCAGTTTTTCTTTGTTTAAACATTTGGATGCAAGATAAATGAAAAATATGAGCAAATAGCTTATAATAGCCTTATTGCAGAAGTTCCATACCGGCCTAACATTCAGAAATGATGAATCAGTCTAATAAGACCTTGACAAGTGTACTTTTTATGCATGATCAAGTGTATGCCAAAGCCAGTATGCCATTTTGCACATGCAAAAGTAACAAAGCATAGCCCTAAAGCACACAAATATAAAACCCTTACCATGCATGCTTAGGTTTGAAATCTTTTTAGCAATTACCGATAGGCAAAACCATACATAAAGGGAAATAGAGTTTAAGAGATTGATTGTATATATGATTTTTAAATGTGTTGTGATGTTTTTAACTCTAGTTCATTAAGCCACAAAATGACCAAAAGTAAAAAATTAAAAAAGCAGGTTTAAATGCAGTCTTCATTCTGCATTTTTTTTAATATACACTCCACTTTTATATGTAATTTAAGTACTTAGTATATCATACTTCCCCACGCTGGTACTCTTCAGAAGTTTTGAGAGGTGGGTTAAGTTACCCAAAACAAATTGTTTTAGGGGGAAAATTCTTCTATGAATCAGATTAGGTTTGCAAATCTTTCCTCCAAGGAGGAAAATGTCTTTAATTATTTATGCCAAGGGATGTCCAAAAGCTTTTATTTCTTGAATACATCTGCTGACAGAATACTTATTGTTTGCTTACTTCAGAAAACAGATATAAAAAAGTTTGAAGTGGTTACACATTTTCCCCAATCCTCATATTTTGACCACTGCAGGACAGAAACTGTCATTACTAATGTGTCCCAAATGCAAAAATAAAGAGTTGGCAATTTCAAAGTTACCTTCCAAAATTACTTCTTTCAGTTATTTCACTTTTCAACTTACAAATTATTATTACTATTCAAAGTCTCTGAGTGCTGATTCATTTGTGATTGTACCTAAACCCAGCTCTGGATTCATTTTGAATCTATTGCTCACTGCAAGGTCCCTGTGCTGTAGAGATTAATGAAATTTCCTATAAATCAGCCCAAAGTGAAGTCTTATAAATTACAGCAACTCTAAGCACATTACTTACCCAGAGTGTACAGATATACAATACACATGTTTAGTAGAACAAAAATATTATCTGCTGAAGACTTTCCTTTAAAGCTTCAAACAGTTTAATTTTATATCAGTGGGAGAAATCTTGTACTTTGAAAAATAGGGTAAAATATATTACTGTTCAGATAGCAATCCATTTAGAAAAAATAATTAACTTATGAATTTATATAGGAATATCAGATATGTTGCTTAGATTTTACTTCTATTGAAAAATTGAGTAAACACTGTCATCAACAAAACTAACCGGTATCTCTTACTTTGACCTTTGGAAAATAACTTACTTTTCCACCTCATTGCAAGACATTTTAAATCAGGTCTTGTAAACTTGTAATCTCTACTGATTAGGGAAAGTTACAAAGCAGCTGTTTCATTATACTAATAGATGGTTGATCCTTGGCCTATCTAATCCTCATTTCAGTAGTTTTTGAAAGGGCATTGATCTTCTGAAGTCTTTCTACTGTTTTAGATGCCTAACCATTCACCTGAAGGAATATACATGAAGGAAATAAAACAAAGTAAGAAAACTAATCATGGAATTCTAAAACCTCCAGTAATAGAAACATTCTACATATTCACAGAGCAGTATAGAAAATCCATTAAAATCACATATAGAAAATCCATTAAAATCACAGTTTATCCGACAGAATATATTTGGGAGGAAAATCACAATTATGTATGAAAGTGGAAATGCTGTTAAGAATCCTCTGTCCAGCAAATGTTAATTATAATCTTGTCCTTTGTATCTATGGAAACCTTTTGAAGGTAAAATGGAGTAGATATTTTTGTGGTCTGCAGTGTACAAGCTGTTTATGTAATAATAAATGAGGAATAGATCACTAGAAGAAATCAAATGCATACACTCCCATGGCATTTTGAAAACAACAAAGTGGTTCAGAGAAATAAGATAATTTTTTTCTTTTTAAAAAAATACTTGTTTTATCAATACAGAACAGTGACACATTGCACATTTATATTTGGATTTTGGGATTTTTCTTTTAGTAGGAGGGACTTCTACTGCTAAAATTAGCAATATAACATTTTGGAATAATGTCTCTCAGTAGCTTCACAGCAATTATGTCCTTTCTGTGCCCAGTGAAGAAAACCAAGGTCAGAGTGTATTTTCAATTAAACTCCGGGTGTTGCAAAGTACAGCACAGTGAGAACTGCAAGCACATTATCAACAGATATTATCACTGCTGAGCAATGAATAGCTTACAGGCACTTCTCCATATTATATGTGAACACGTGTGATTATTACCACATAAAAAGCTGAGGAAACAAGTGACATAAAATTAAGATCAAAGCTATGTGATAACTCAGAAGAAACCCTACCGACTGCTGGTTGAATAAGCTGGAGACATTCTTTGGGAGTTAGAAAAGCCCGCCAAAGGCCTTAACATAGATGTCAAAGATTCTTGTACAAAGGTTGAAGGAACAACTGGTAAAATGCCAGTTAACTTTCTCTAAGTGACAGAAATTATGCTACAGCAACATGGATATCAATTCAATTTGGATCTCTGTAATGAGATAATGCAAATCTCCACTGTAGATTTGTAGCCAGAGCTACTTACTAAGATATTTCAGATGTCTTTTCACAGGAGAAGAAATTTTAATATAACATTGAAAGACTATTCAATGCCTGGATTAGTAAGGAGGCCAAATCTGATCCAATTTATGATATTAGATTATTGCCGGTGAGTACAGTACATTAATTCATCCGAAGAGTTTACATGGGCAAAGAAAATGAAATTAGAATTACTAAGAAAATCAGAAAGAAGGGATCACGAAGCATCAGAAAATGAACCCGCAAAAAAAGCATATTTAAAGATGGTGGCTCTCAAAATTGGGGTGGATGATAATACATAATACTACTGATGGATCCAAAGATGTGTGGTTGAAGATAAGGATCTTCACTGATCATATTAAAAAAGGGAAATCCATATTTTTTTTTCTAATTAGTGTTGCCCTTTTTTGATCAATAGTTTTGTGTCCATTTCTTGGAGATTCATAGAAAGGCCACATAATTCTTTTTATAAACAAAACATTTTAATTAAATTCTTAATGTTTTTTATGTTTTATTAACCTGTTGTCTTTTACATTGTTGATTTTAGCTTTTTTTTAATCATATCTCATTCTCAAATTCCTATCATAGAGGGGCTTTAATATATATACTTAATTTCTAATGAAAATGATCAAGGTAGTCTCCCTAAATAATGTACTGATAACAAATTTTCAGTTTATCTAACCATCACTAGAAAAGTTTACAACTTTCCTTACAATTTAGCTTCTTGAGAAATAATGTTTGGAATAATATCAAATATGGATTTCTGTGCCAAAGGATATGTTGTCGTACCTCAGTACTGATTGGTAATTGATTCCAGGAGGCACAATGAGGCCAAAAACAATGAGTACCAAACAACATTTCCCACAAGGAATAATGTAGTGTGTCACAAGGCAGCTGACATTGACAAGTTCTAGCTTGTGAGTCAAGTACCACACAAATGATGAATACTGGGACAAAAAAGTTTGTGTCAAAATGCATTGTGTACTAAATTTGATGAGTTTCAAAGCCTTTTAAACAATTTTCCCATTAAAAAGAAGGGGGAGGGGAAATGTTTGAGTTTTCACTAAAGTAAATACAAAAAAAAATAATTCTAATCCTGCAAAGTGCATCCCATTTATTTTAATGAAAATTGAATCATCTTAAATTTGGACTCTAATAAAGGAAGTCACTTTTATCTCATCGGAAAATGTCAACACTACAGTAATATGAAAGGAGGCCCAAGTCTAAGAAGTTGGGGACTTAAATTATATCCAAATTCTATTTTTTTCTTGATCAACATTCATAAATGACTTTGTGAATGTAGGACTGAACATCTCATAAGAAACAATGGCAATATGTTTAAATGAAATGTTTGTTGATTAATGGGGGCAAGAAGGATCACATTTATTAGGTAAAACCTGTTGTTTCCCCACTAACTGATGGTCATACTCTCTGATGTTTATACAATCAATATTACTACTATATAGTGTTAAATATAGCCACTTTACTTTACTGTAAAGTAAAGCCACAGAATTTATGTATAATAAAAATTTGTTTTCAATTGCATTTGTTCTTTATGCTCATAAGTTCTCAAAGAATGCTGAAGGAATAATCATGATTGAGGTTCATTGTTATTATTTGAGGATACATTTCCAATTAGTGTATAATTTCAACAATTAAAATTGTAGCTTGGCTTGGTCGCTCAACAGTGAGAAACTGGTGAAGCGGGCACAGCAGCGGCTGCATTTTCTGCATCGCATGAGAAAAGCACATCTTCCTTCCCCTGCCCTGACCACTTTCTACAGGGGAACGATCAAGAGCATCCTGTCATACAGCATCACAGTCTGGTTTGGAAGCATCACTGCTTCAGACAGGAAGGCAGTGCAGAGAGTGGTGAGAATGGCCGAAAAGATTATTGGCAGTTCCCTCCTTCCCATCCAGGACATAGCACAGAAACATTGCTTGAGCAGGGTCCATAAGATTATCTGGGACACTACACATCCTCTTCACGACCTGTTTTCCTTGTTACCTTCTGGGAGGAGGCTTTGTGATATCCGCAGAACATCCAGATTCAGCCATAGTTTCATTCCCTACAACATTAACCTTGTGAACTCTCAAGTTTCCTCCTTCCATTATATATTCAAGATGAACAGTATTTAATATTTATTTGTTATGTATATGTAGAGGTGTGGATCTATACATATGAGTATATACCGTATATACTTGAGTATAAGCCGACTCGAGTATAAGCCGAGACCCCCAATTTCACCCCCCAAAACTGGAAGAAGTTATTGACTCGAGTATAAGCCGATCCGCTGTTCTGCAAGCCTCCGTTCTGCAAGCCTCCGCCGCCGGCGGAGGCTGGATCCGCGCTCTGCAAGCCTCTGCCGCCAGCAGAGGCTCGATCCGCCATTTTGCAAGCCTGAATACACAGGAATACCCTGTGTGGCCGCGGCTCTCGGGGAAGCCCTGGCTGTCCGCTTCCTCGCTCCATGCTGCCATTCGGGGCCCGCGCGTTCCTCGGGCAAATCGCGGCACCCAGCAGGCGAGGAAACACGCCCGCTCCAGTCGCCCCCCCTTCCCTCAGGAGACGCGAAGCAAGTGACCGCCCGGAGCTTACCGAGGACTTGCGCGCGGCCGAGGCTTCGGTGCTTCCAGGATCGCGCGCACCTCTCCCAAGCCGCCGCCGTCCGGAGACCTGCCGACGTTTGGGGAGGTTTGGGGAGGCGCGCACCTCCCGAAACCTCCCCAAACGTCGGCAGGTCTCCGGACTTCCGCGCCCTGCCTGCCTGCTTCTTTCCGCTGCGGAAAGAAGCAGGCAGGCAGGGCGCGGAAGTCCGGAGACCTGCCGACGTTTGGGGAGGTTTCGGGAGGTGCCCAAACCTCCCCAAACGTCGGCAGGTCTCCGGACCTCCGCGCCCTGCCTGCCTGCTTCTTTCCGCTGTGGAAAGAAGCAGGCAGGCAGGGCGCGGAGATCCGGAGAACTGCCGACGTTTGGGGAGGTTTGGGGAGGCGCGCACCTCCCCAAACGTCGGCAGGTCTCCGGACTTCCGCGCCCTGCCTGCCTGCTTCTTTCCGCTGCAGAAAGAAGCAGGCAGGCAGGGCGCAGAAGTCCGGAGACCTGCCGACGTTTGGGGAGGTTTGGGGAGGTGCCCAAACCTCCCCAAACGTCGGCAGGTCTCCGGACCTCCGCGCCCTGCCTGCCTGCTTCTTTCCGCTGCGGAAAGAAGCAGGCAGGCAGGGCGCGGAAGTCCGGAGACCTGCCGATGTTTGGGGAGGTTTGGGGAGGCGCGCACCTCCCCAAACCTCCCCAAACTTTGGCAGTTCTCCGGACGGCGGTGGCTTGGGAGAGGTGCGCGCGATCCCGGAAGCACCAAAGCCTCGGCCGCGCACAAGTCCTCGGTAAGTTTTTTTGTTGACTGGAGTATAAGCCGAAGTGGAATTTTTCAGCCCAAAAAGTGGGCTGAAAAATTCGGCTTATACTCAAGTATATACGGTAGTATGGTTAGGTGTGTGTCATGTATGTGTTCCACTTTGAGAGCAGGCAAACATTTTTTATTTTTGATGTGTGCCATTGGGCCCACAGTAAAACAAAATGACAATAAAAGTTATCTTATCTAGCATTATCATCTATCATCTACAAATATAATCAATGGTATTTTATTTTGCTCCTGTCCTCACAATCCCATGCTGTATCTCAGAATTTTGGAATATCAGCAAAATATATTTTTCTAGACTTTGATGTATAAATAATGATTCATTTATAAACTATTTGCATGAGAAAGAAATATATACACTGGTTTTTTTTAAAGACATGCCTGATCCTTCTATAGTTTTTTGCAAAAATTCCCAAAAAGAATTCAGTAATCTTATCAAACTCTTAGGACTTGCCTAAAAATTGTTATTAAGATTTCCTTGAAGAGAATCTTGAAAATAAGATTTGAATGAAACCTGGTGATAGCCATTACTAGAAAGATATTATTTCATTAAAGTGGCTGTCTACATATTTAATTGCACTCTCTCATTTATTAGTACATTTCTATCCTACCTGCTTTCTGAGTTATTAAGATTTTTTAGGGAAGATGGGTCTCCTCATTTTAACCCCACAACAATCATTTTGTGAGATTTTAGTATGAATGATAGATACTGGCCCCAGGTTATCCATTCAGTCTGATCCTGTAACCAATACAATATCTTGACCAGTATATTATATTCTAGCTTCATGCCAAAATGAACTTCCTTGACTCAACTTTATTTGTGCTAAATGCTAAGGCTGTGTGCCAATATTTGATTCACAATTTTGATTTGATAACAAGTTAAATGAAATCTAATATGGATTCAGATTGTTGGTTTGGCAAGGAGTCCACTCAAATCCAATTATCATTGTGAATCTTAGAATTGCATAGCTTTGATTTAAATTATTGATTTAGTTCATTAAAAGGTGTTGTTTTCCATAAACATACATGCTATAAATTGTTGATGCATTCTAAAAACACCCAGTTGAATCAGCATATCAATATACAATCACTTTGAAGCCAAGTTAAAGGAAGAAATTGATTGAATCACATTCAGACTGAATGTTCAAACTTTAATCTTCAGTTTATTGTCTACTTTTTCTACCTTTTTTACCTCATGGATACTGTTGTATTGGGAATATTTCAGATGATGATGATAATAACAACATGTGATTGAAAACAAAGAATAATGATCTGTTATTACAGATCAAGTCCAACAAGAAGAGGATATCTAAAACGAATGTACGAGTTCTGGAAAGAACCACATCCAAAATCAGAAATAACAGAACAGAGACTAGCAGATCAACGCCAATTTATAATACGAAATAAAGTATTTACAGAAACAGAATTGGACGAATTGCAAAGGTTTACCCAGGGCAAAGAAATAAAAGCCTTGCCAGATGTAATTCAGAATGTAGAGGCAAGCCAGGGGGAGTTGGCAGTGAAGGAATCCAGCAGAGATATACAACTGTTCTCTTTTGGAAACCAGGCACCTCTTCCTCAGGAAGAACAAAGCCCTCTAAAGAAATAAAAGAATTGAAACAAAGAATAACTGAGCATCTAGAACAGCATAAAAACAACAGAATAAGGCTGCCTGCATTGAAGCTTGCTCCAAAGAAACAGCTAGCACAAGCATTAAAAGATGCAAATACTGCAATATCAAGTATAAGCACCAATTCACTGCAAGAAACAAACCAACTAATGTACAGCACAGCTGCAATTATAACTGAATATCTAGGATGCAAAATCAACAAAGAAGAAAAACAAACAAACAGTACACCACAAAAATGGAAGGCTATACTAGAAAATAAGATCAGCAAGTTAAGATCACATATAAGCAAGCTAGAACAGATGAAAGAAAAGAAGCTGAAGAACAAGAAGACCAAAGAAGTAATCAAGAAATACCACTTAGAAACAAGGAAGATCAAGGAAGCACTGGAAATAATAAAGCAGCAAATAAGAGCTATAGCCAGGAAAATCAGTAGATACGAAGCTCGAATTGCAAATTATAGGCAGAACCTCTAATTTCAATCCAATCAGAAACATTTCTACCAATCCATCAATGGAGAAACTGCAATGAATCAGTCAGTACCTGACAAGGAAGAAACAGTGCAGTTCTGGAAGCAGATATGGGATAACCTGTTGATTGAGTTCCCCAAACTTATGGTTTTGGGTGACTTCAATCTACCATCCCTGGGAGGATCATCTGAGTTAGCTCGGGAGTTCATGGCTTCCATGACGGCCATGGACCTGACGCAAGTAATTCAGGGACCGACTCATGTGGGGGGCCACACCCTTGATTTGGTTTTTCTATCTGGACGGTGGTTAGATGATCTCGGTGGGGGTTTCCCAATTGTTTTGCCCCTGTCATGGACCGATCATCATCTCCTGCAGCTGGTCTTCCGTTTTGCCACTCCCCACCGTGGGCTTGTTGAACCAACTAGATGGTTCCGCCCCAGGCGCTTAATGGACCCTGAGAGGTTCCAGGCAGCGCTGGGGTCCCCACCTGCCTCCTCTGCTCACAGCTCGGTAGATGCCTTAGTGGAAGCCTGGGAAAAGGCAGCCACGGAGGCACTTGACCGAGTTGTACCCTTGCGGCCCCTGACCCGGTGCAGATCCCAGTGGGCTCCATGGTTTTCTGCAGAGCTCCGGGAGATGAAGCATCAGAGACGGGGCCTAGAGAGCAGTTTGAGATCCAGCCGGTCTGAATCCGACCGATTGTGACTGAGATCCTTTACTAGGTCTTATCTCGCGGCGATGAGGATGGCGAGGTCTAATTACTTCGCTACCCTCATCGCGTCCGCAAATAATCGCCCGGCCGCCGTGTTTAGGGTGACCCGCTCCCTCCTTAACCAGGAGGTGAGAGAGGATCCCTTGCAGAGTTGTGCCGAGGAGTTTAGCCAACATCTGTCGGACAAAATCGCTCGGATTCGGACCAGTTTGGACTCCGACTGGGCAGAGTCTGACGATCAGGACATGGGTGGTCTTGTCGATGTTATCTGGGAGGAGTTCGATCCTGTGACTCCGGAGAAAGTGGACAGGATTATGGGGAAGTTGAGCTCCACCACGTGTTTATTGGACCCGTGCCCTTCCTGGCTGGTTTATGCAGCTCGGGAAGGGACACGAGGCTGGCTCCAGGGGGTGATATCTGCATCTTTGAGTGAGGGTAGTTTTCCCACCGCCTTGAAGGAGGCGGTGGTGAGACCTCTCCTCAAGAAGCCTGCCTTGGACCCAGCTGTATTAAACAACTTTCGTCCGGTCTCCAACCTTCGCTTTCTTGCGAAGGTTGTTGAGAGCGTGGTGGCACATCAACTCCCTTTGGTCCTGGATGAAGCTGATTATCTAGACGCATACCAATCGGGTTTCAGGCCCGGGTACAGCACGGAGATGGCATTGGTCGCTCTGGTGAATGATCTCTGGAGGGCTCGGGACAGGGGATATTCCTCTGTCCTAGTCCTATTAGACCTCTCAGCGGCTTTTGATACCATCGACCATGGTATCTTGCTGCGGCATCTCAGGGGATTGGGAGTGGGAGGCACGGTTCTTCAGTGGTTCTCCTCCTAGCTCCTGGGACGTTTGCAGTCGGTGTTGGCAGGGGGACAGAGGTCGACCTCGAGGCCTCTCGTTTGTGGAGTTCCTCAGGGGTCGGTCCTCTCGCCTCTCCTGTTCAACATCTACATGAAGCCTCTGGGTGAGATCATTCGTGGTTTTGGAGTTGGGTATCATCAGTATGCTGATGATACCCAGCTTTTTATTTTGACCCCAAACCACTCCAGTGATGCCCTCGACATGATGTCCCATTGCCTGGAGGCAGTTTGGGTCTGGATGGGGAGGAACAGGCTTCGGCTCAACCCTGACAAGACTGAGTGGCTGTAGGTGCCGGCATCTCAGGAAACTCAGATTATCCCATCTCTTACTATGGGGGGTGAGTTATTACCCCCCATAGATAGGGCTCGCAACTTGAGAGTCCTCCTAGACTCACAGCTTTCTTTAGAAGATCATATAGTAACTGTGACTAGGGGGGCCTTCGCCCAGGTTCACCTGGTGCATCAGTTGCGGCCCTATCTAGACCGGGATGCCTTGCGTACAGTCACTCATGCGCTCGTGACTTCTCGTCTAGACTACTGCAACGCTCTCTACATGGGGCTGCCCTTGAGGACCACTCGGAGGCTCCAACTGGTGCAGAATGCAGCCGCGAGAGTTGTGTTGGGGGTCTCCCGATACTCCCATGTTACACCTCTGCTCCGTGAGCTGCATTGGCTTCCAGTTGTCTTCCGGGTGAGATTCAAGGTGCTGGTAATGACCTTTAAAGCCCTACATGGCATGGGTCCGGAGTACCTTAGGGAGCACCTGCTGCCGGCATCAACTTCCCTCCGCCCAGTGTGCTCCCACAGAGAGGGCCTTCTCAGGGTGCCACTGGTCAGAGAGTGCCGACTGGTGGCCCCCAGGGGGAGGGCGTTCTGTGTGGGTGCGCCGGATCTGTGGAACCATTTACCGGTTGAGCTCCAGATGGCCCCCGACCTTTGCTCCTTCTGATGTGATCTAAAGACCTATTTGTTTGAACAAGCCTGCCCGCTCTGATGGGTTTTGGGATTTTATCATGTTTTTATGTAATTTATCTGTTTTATTGGGCATTATGGTTTAATCTCTTCTTAATTTTTGTATTTCTGTATTTTAGTATTTATTGCCCTGTTCACCGCCCTGAGTCCTTCGGGAGAAGGGCGGTATACAAATTAAATTTAATTAATTAATTAATTAATTAATTAAATAAATAAATAAATAAATAAATACAACAAGGATGTGGTTTGGTTAAAAGAGGTGGCTGCAAATAAAACAGAAGTTGAAATTATAGAACTAGTAATAACAACAAAAATGGTAGAAAAAAGAGCAAGGAAGATCAAAAATTGGTCAGCACCAGGTGAAGATGAACTGCATGGGGTTTGGTTGAAACATCTAACTGTTATATACCCTCTCACTGCCAAGCAGTTCAACAATATACTACAAGGAGGAGAAATTGAAAAGTGGCTAACTGGGAAAACCTACCTAATAATGAAAAATCCAGCAAAAGGGGCAACACCAGGGAACTACAGACCAATTACCTGCTTACCAACAACTTTCAAATTGCTAACTGGTGTGGCAGCTGATGCAATACAACAGCATCTAGTTGAAAACAATCTCTTTCCACCTGAGCAGAAAGGAAACCGCCCGAATAGCAGAGGAACAAAAGATCAAAAAGGCATCTGACTACAAAAAGGCATCTGATTCTCTGCCACATGATTGGATAATCAAGTGCTTACAAATAACAGGAGTCAGTAGAAACATCAGAAAATTTGTGCAAAGAATGATGGCACAATGGAAGACACAGTTGCAGGTCAATGGTGAAAGACTGAGAGAGGTTAATATCAAGAGAGGAATATTTCAAGGAGATTCATTATCACCACTACTATTTGTTATTGCACTGTTTCCTCTGTCAACAATATTGAATAACTCAGGAGATGGCTATCAAACATCAAAAAACATCTGCCAGACTATCCCACCTCCTTTACATGGATGATCTGAAGCTGTATGGAAAAACATCATCTGAAATAGAATTGCTGCTGAACACTGTCCGTATCTATAGCCAAGATATTGCAATGGAGTTTGACTTGGACAAATGTGCCACACTTACTCTCAAACAAGGAAAAATAGTGAAAACTGAAGGAATCAAGATGCCCCACGAAAATAACATTAAGAGTCTGGATGAGGAAGATTACTACAAATACTTGGGTATCCTTCAAGCTAACAACATCAAGCACAGTGAAGTCAAGAAAAAGATTAGAGGTGAATACATCAAGAGAGTGAAGAAGACCTTAAAGTCCAAGCTCAATGGATAAAATACCGTGAAGGCAATCAACACCTGGCCAATTCCAGTCATTAGATACATAGCTGGAATAGTGGACTGGACTGAAGCAGAACTAAAAGCAATGGATAGGAAGACCAGAAAAATAATGACAATGAATCATGCCCTTCATCCACGCAGTGACATCGACAGACTCTGTTTACCAAGGCAAACAGGTATACGTGGAATGCTGCAAGTACATCAGATGGTTGAAGAAGAAAAAATGGCTTTGGAAGAATATCTGAAGGATGATGAAGATGCACTGAAATTAGTATATCAGGAAGACTTACTGACTACTGGAGAGACCAAACTGGCCTACAAGAAAGACCAAATGAAGAACAGAATAGAGGCATTGGAAGACAAAGCACTACATAGCCAGTACATTAAAAGAATATCTGGGAAAGCAGATAATAACAAGACCTGGCAATGACTAAGAGCAGGAAAGTTGAAGAAAGAGACCAAAGGACTAATTCTGGCTGCACAAGACCAAGCCTTAAGGACAAATGCATACAAAGTCAAAATTGAGAAGACAGTAACAGACAGTAAGTGCCGCTTATGCAAAGAAGCTGAAGAAACAGTGGACCACCTGGTAAGCTGCTGCAAGAAGATTGCACAGACTGACTACAAGCAGCGACATGACAAAGTAGCAACAATGGTACATTGGAAGATCTGCAAGAAATATCATTTGCCTGTAAGCAAGAACTGGTGGGATCATAAAATAGAAAGTTAAACTGCTCTGGGAATTCAAAAAGACAAACACCTGCAACATAACACCCCAGATTTAACAACTGTTGATAAGAAAGACAAAAAAGTCTGGATAGTGGATGTGGCAGTGCCTGGAGACAGCAGAACAGATGAGAAAGAACTGGAGAAGATAACAAAATACAAAGACCTACAAATAGAAATGGAAAGACAGTGGCAAAGGAAAGCAAGGGGTAGTACCAATAGTAATAGGTGCCTTGGATGCAATCCCAAAACAACTGGAGCACCACTTGAACACCAATGGCATTGACAAATTCGGCATTAGTCAATGGCAAAAGGCGGCCTTACTAGGAACTGCTTCCATCCTGCAACAATATCTATAATACCATCAAACATCCACATTTGCCTATCCCAGGTCCTTGGTAAGGACTCAATAGGTAGACAAAAATGCCAAATCCAGTCTGAACATCTGGCTGACTGTGTGATGATCAATAATAATAACAATAAAAAGTTGGAAGGGACCTTGGAGATCATCTATACCATTTCAGACAAATGGCTGTCCAGTCTCTTCTTAAAAACTTCCAGTGTTGGAGCATTCACAACTTCTGGAAGCCGGTTGTTCCACTGACTAATTGTTCTGTCAGGAAATTTTTCCTTAGTTCTAGGTTGCTTCTCTCTTTGATTAGTTTCCATATGCTTTCACTACTTTAATGTGCTTCCTACTACCATGTATTTCTTTTCAGATAATTTATCTGAAGGTTCTTTTGAGATGAATTGTCTTTTAAATGGCAATCCATGTTTCTGGGCAATTTGCAACAAATATCAATAAAGGAACAGAATAAAAGCAGTAATAAAATACAAAATAAATAGGTGTTAATTATAATGGCCACCTAGGATCTATCAGAATAAAAATCATGGTGGAATAAATAGTGTTCAGTGCCTTGTAGAACATGAAGACTCCAGCTAAGTATGTTCATCATTGCATGTTGTTTTGACAGAATTAACAATTCGGTCTGCACCTGGGTCCATCCTTCCCGTGGTAGATTAGATGAATTGGCTCTTCTTCATTAACTTATTTTTCTCAGCTTTAATGTATATCCTGACCATTTCCTTCTCATAATCCCTTTCAAGGGGGAAAAAAGATCTAGCAAGCAATCCTCATACTGTTTATAATACTCCCAGCGCTCCGGAATATATATAACATTCTGGGATTTTAGCTAACGCAGCTTCATCAATTAAGATATTAACGAGGTTCACAAAAACAGGTACTAGAATTTTAGTTAAGAAAAATATAAGTGCAGGAATCAATTATCATAAATCTGTCAAGTTTTCATGGTCCTAGCATGGCACCATGGAACAATCAGCTGGACCCAATAAAGGGCATACCAAGGAACAAGGAGACAGTGCCAGCTAGGTCCCTAAACTGGATGCTGTGTGATTCAGGAGGTTCATGGCCAGCATCTCTGGACTGGCAAAATTGCAGGGTGCTAAGCACAATTTTAGAATTTCATGCCATGAAACTATTGGACACTGACAGGCTGTGAATCTGAAAAATAGTGCCACCAGGAACTATGCTGAAATAAAGCACTAAAAACAAAACAAAACAGAATAAAAGTCTTTGCAGGCAGATTTCCCTATTCCATAGGAGGAAGACCAGAAGGGAAAATTATTGATCTATTGTTAGTAATCTTTTTAACTATATTAAACAATTTAAATGACATTCAAATTAAATCCAGTTTTTTTGTTCTAACTCTTGGTTATACTGCCTCCTTGTTTGTTTAATTTTTTAGGATGTCTCATGACCCATTACCTAAAGGCCAATTGTGGTATTTAGCCTGAAAAAAACCCTGCACACTTCTTTTTTAAGGTAAGATAGTTTTTTAAGGTAAGGTAGTTACAACAACAGAGCAATAATGTGCGTGTGTGTGGGGGGAATTGCTTTTCATTTTTAATCTGAAAACGTCCCAAAGGAATTTCATAAGCTTTTATTTAGGTTAGATATAACGTGCGTATCATGTTACCCCTTCTTTAAAAGGCACCTGTCTCCTGGGAAAAGATTAATATTAGCAACTAAGGAAAATATAACAGCATGGTAGGACTTGATTAAAAATATAAATTATCACAAAAATATTGATGACCTGAAGTGTTAAAGATGCTGCCTTGGGGTCTCATTCCAAAGAAGTCCTTCAAATGGTACAGTGTCCTTTGGCTTTAAGCTGTAGCCCTAGCTAATTAAAAGAGGTGGGGAAGCAGCACTTAATGAATCAAAACATTATTTCCTGCAATTCTTTGTATTCCCCTGCACATTGTGATTTCCAAGTGCTGATCAGACATAATGCTGCAGTTCATTATAAGACAAATAACGATATCAGGATTCAAGGTCGTATGTCCACAATTCTATTACATGAGAACAAGAGTAACATGAACATACAGTGATACCTAATCTATCTATCTGTAGCTACAATGACTCTTGACATCCGAACCTTGCTATTATGGCATTTGTATTCATGAAATGGGGAGATCGGGTTTAGCTGGAAGTGAGCTTGCTTGGTTAGACCATCTCTTTATCACGAGTGAAGATAAATTGTGTGGCATCTCTGTTATCACACCATATATGGATTAATGGTTGTATTAAAAATCATATTGGATTGGAAGAGAAGATGTCACCAACACCCAAACACTTTCATTTGTAAGAACTCATGAGCCCTCTTTTTAGGTAAGCAAAGAATAAAAAAATAAAACACCATAATTTTGGGTCCTATGTACTTGACCGCTTCTGTATGAAAATAACAGCTCCCAATGCCTCCAGCAGTAGTTTATGTTATACTTATTGATAGATACCAAGCTCAGCTAGACAATTAGTAACATGCATGTGTTCCTACAGTATTTTTTTTTCTGGCTCCTGGAGTCCTGGGAGGTAGCACTGCCAAATGTCAAGGGGAAAACTGCTAAACATCACCAACACAATTTCATACTTAGTTTGGAGAAGAAGAGGAAAAAAGAATATAAGCATGTAGCACGTGCATACACACACACACACACACACACACACACACAGAGAGAGAGAGAGAGAGAGAGAGAGAGAGAGAGAGAGAGAGAGAGAGAGAGAGAGAGAGAGAGAGAGAGAGAGAGAAATCCCAGCCTTGCCTGCTGGCATGATACCATACAGTCATCTCTCCATCCTTGGCCATTGAAGTAAAAATAATAATAAAAGCCAACGACTATAATCTGATATGAACCTTGATTTAATAACAAGTGCTGCCCCTTAGCTATAAGAATATTATGTGTGGGAAGTCAACCCCCCAGAGAAGGAAATATTAAAAAGGCAGAAAATTATATTTCCTCAAAGGATCTTAAAGAGGCAGAAAAGCATGCCCTGTTTTTCTTAATAGCCCCAAGTCTCCCTCCCACAAGCAGAAACCAGCTCTGTAGAAATGCAGATTAATAATCCATTCAGGAAGGTTGTAACCCTCCAGCTAGAAGCTTAGGAAGACAAAGAACCTTAAAATCTACATACCCCACCCAAACTCTAAGACAGGACATAATAGGATTAACCCACAGATGCCAAAGGGACACACTTAGACTCAGGTCAAAGTACATGAGACAGGAAATACAAAGCCTCATACTGGAACTGGAGACAACTCCAAACAAAAGCCCAAGAGGGTATAAAACCCACTCCCTACATGTGCTCTCTCTCTTTTTCTTCCAGAGCCATCTTTCTGTCTGGCTCTCTTCTTCAATAAACTGCAACCTTCTTTCTAAAGCAGTCGCCATGTTATTCATTCCCGGCTTGGATTGAACCATGATGAAGACTTTTCCTTCTACAACAGGAACTTTACTTTGGATTTCCTCTGAACAGAAAGCAAGCTTTCCAACCAAACCAAACAAGAACTTTCAGGAGTTCTAAGCAATAATGAGCCAGAAACTACAAACTACAAACATTTACCAATTTCTATACTCACATAAATTCAGTGGGTTTTCTATAAGGTATTAGAGTACTACAGGAATGCACCTTTCAGTTTAATTAATGATATGCCAAGCATTTCTAATCTAAAACCTCATTCCCCCCTCTCCAAAACCAGGATATTAAATCTGCTGTTTTAAATTGCATTTACCTTCGGTTTGCTGTCCAAGTTGTCAGCTTCATTACATTTTTTTTTTACTTTAAACACTCTACAGATTGCTTAGCTATTTTAAAATTGTACAGTGCCAAAAAGCTGTACAGAAATGATTCAGGATGCTTTATTCCATGTTTGCTTGCACAAATTCTAAAAAAGGTTCCTTTTTAATTAAATTTAACAAATATCAGCTGAGAATGGTAAAAGAGCTTAGTACAGAAAACCTGTCACATTTCTTCCTTCCTTTTCTATTTATATTTAGAAGTGATAAAAAAGGGAAACATGAGGAATTAGTATTTCCCATCCTAAGAAAATCACAAGATATCATTCTAGATTGTTTGGTTAACACTTATTTTTAATTTTCCTTTCCTATTCTGGAACATTCACCCACTTTCATCTGAATAATTCATAACTCTAGGATTCTAAAGAGTAGGAATCAAAATTTCAAACAATGTGTTCAAAATAAATAGAAGGAACATTAATTCAAGTGAGAAAGCTGTAATTAATGTATGATATGCATTTGCTGCATAATTCCCATACATTCATTTCCTTTCATTTTATTAAATTTATATGCCGCCCTTCTCCCTGAGGACTCAGGGCAGCTCACAACAATAAAAATTTAAAAACACAGAGTAAAAAATTTAAAAGAGAATCAAACAATAAATACAAAATTACAAAACAATTTAACCCAGTAAAAGCCTAATTAAAAATCGTAGTCAGTCCAGGCCCGCTTGTTGGAACAACCACGTCTTCAGGTCATGGCGGAAGGACCGAAGGTCAGGGGCCGTCCACAGCTCCGGAGGCAACTCATTCCAGAGGGTCGGCGCGCCCACAGAGAAGGCTCTACCCCTGGGGGTCGCCAGCCGGCATTGCCTGGCCGACGGAACCCTGAGGAGGCCGACTCTGTGGGAGCGAACCGGGCGATGGGAGGTTGACAATGGCAGCAGGTGGTCTCGCAAGTACCCCGGGCCTAAGCCATGCAGGGTTTTAAAGGTTATTACCAACACCTTGATTCGCACTCGGAGGGTAACCGGAAGCCAATGTAGCTCATGCAGGAGTGGTGTAACATGGGGCATAATAGAGGAGGAATTACCCAGTATCCTATTTTCCATCTCTATTTTGTACATAAAATGGTTAAAGCTGGAATAATAAAAAAATACACTCTTTGGGACTGTCCATGCTAAACATTCATTTTTATTTTTTTGCAGTTGTGGAAATTTTATGTTCATTTGATAGATACAGATAATTTAAATGGCTGCCTGTTTACTACTTTCTCTCTTCTTTTGCCTGTTTTTTATCGCATTGCTGCCACTTTTTAAATGCTTAATACAATAAATAAAACATAAGGCCACTTTTGTTGCTAGTTGAATTGAGTGTGTGTGTGTGTGTTTGCTCTGATTTGGATATATGGATTGACTGGAAGCATGTCTGTTGAAAACAAAATTGAAAGTCACCCAAAATAACTTTTCAACCATTTATGGGATTTTTTAAAAATTATATGGCATAGTTTTTGGAATTTCCTCCTTTCACTTCTTAACATCAAATATTCACATATTTGTAAATAGTCACACATATAGGTTACATTGCTAGTCTTTACTTCTATAGAGGTGAATGTTAATGTATATCAGTCCTTTCATTTCATGAGAAGGGATGTACATTTTTACACAAGTAAATCTGAAAATTTCCTAAACGGACCCTAGATCAGTAGTGAGTTACACATATTCCATTAATAGTGTATATTTCAGTTGCCAAATCTTCATTCTGTAACTTCAAAGTATTTTTGGACCAAGTGACTGAAATGTAGCAGCAAATCTACTGATTTTAACCCACAAGAAGTGTTTAGGTTGATAGCTAAACAAATAAACAAATGATTAAACAGTGAACCTATTTTGGCCCTTAATCTCCTACAATCCTTTCCCATATTCTCTCCCGCCCATCACAGGAAAGTGCTGATACTTATGTTCTCCCCATTTTGGTAGCGTTATTATGGCACTAGCCATAACTCTTGAGAAAGCCTGTCCCCTCACCAAACTGTAATTGCCTAAAAACAATTGCTTGCTGTTTTCTAGATTTCCCCCCTTATCTTTTGTTCAATCAAAATACATGAATCTGAAATACTATACCCTTGGCCTTAGTATTTGCCAAAATGCATTTAAACAAAAATGACATATTTCTGGTTATTATTTTTGTCAAAATCTATTAAAGCAATAGATTTTCTGCAAGCAATGCTTTGCCCAGTTTAGGTCTAATTTAGTCATCTCATCTCTAGCTTATTTATTTTATCTGAGTCAAGGCTGATCTTTGGAGACTCCAGAATAAAATATCTCAGGATTGGATGATATTGCACATATTCCTATCAAGGATTAAAACAGTTTTGCTATTGACCATGTCTTCTTTTATCAAATTTGTGATGCTGATGATTAGTCGTCTAATTTTTTCCTTGTTGTATATAGGGGAAAGAAACTTGGGACATGTGCAAGCAGAATTAGTCACTGAATAGGTTTATCATAACATAGGTTTTAAGTACTATAATTGTTATACAGGGCTTGTGAAGAAAAAAAAAGAATATGGGAAGCCATAGCAATTATTTTCACAACTTAAATTGATGACATACCATTTAGAAGAAGGCACTCTATTTTTGAGATGTACAGATATTATTGAATAATTTTCTTCATTTGCCAAAGTATGATTGGCAGATAAAGACTTCTGGGATACATTTGTGTGATTTAAATAACCTGGAAGCTTTTAAACTACACTGTAATCAAATATATATTTGTTTTGTGTTACAACCTGCTCCTATATCTCTTTGGGTACCAGCTTAGGGTAAACCCTGGAGAAACCTCTGAAGAGTGATGATTAAAACTCATCTAACATAAGGAACTAATTCTCTCCAGGTAATGTTCTATATCTCACTGTTATCATTCTCTTGAGTGTAAAAGTTTAATCTCATAGATGAGTTAGCAATGGAGAGACTGAGTACACATCAAATCAGCTAGAACAAAGTACACAAAGAAACCAGGACTGCATTTATAATACAATAAATTCAAACTTTCATGCTTCAATCTCTTTACTCACAGGAGAAACTGAAAGATTGTGAATCTAAACTAATTCTGCAGAGTACAATTAAAATCTTAAGCTCTTTTATCCGAGTTAAAAGTTCCACTGAATTTAGTGTGAACAGAAAACGTGAATGGTATTTTATTTTAATTTATGCTATTTTATGCTACTTATTCAATTTGTGTATCCACCCATCTCACCTAAGTGACTCTGGGTGGCTCACAGCAATTAAAAACAGCATTGAAAAACAGAAAACAAATGTACAATTAAGAAATTAACTTCAGGAAAATTGCAGAATGTGTTTTTAGTAGCAAAACTTTAATTAAATTCATTTTATTGGATAACAACAGAATGGGGAGTTCATATATTATTGCCATGATAAATTTTTAACATCAAATTTCCAATTACCTATTGATTTAGCTGCAATTATTTTCTTGCAAACTTGAATAGTATTGAAGTGAAAAGGCTAAGCCATTTTGACAATTTCACTTTCCTCTCTTATTATTTGCAAAAGTCTACCATTCTAACAGTAGTTAAAGTTAATAGTACACATGAAAGTAACATATGAATGTCCATGGATCAATATCTGACATTTTCGTCTCTGAAACAAATGATTAATTAGGCCCAGAGAATATTAAAGCACATTAATTTGTGTTGATTAACTATGACTTTAGGCTTTAGGGAAATATCTTGATGCTTCAAGGTTATAATATTTAAAATATATCTCAAGCACCATTTGAGATTTTCACAATAAATTTGGGATCTTTAATAAAGATATGAAATTAAAAATACCATGAATACTAAAAGTCTTCTACTCCTATTTTTCATGCTTAAACTCTGGAGAATATTAGTTTCAACCTATTTAGGTATTATCATAGGAATGTAATCTACCCCAAAATTGTGGCTTTTCCTTATCAATACTCATCAACGTATCTTTTCTTCTTTAAAAATACAAATAAGAATTTTGGCATGTCCTATGTCTCCAAGTGACATTCTTGGAAATAATTGTATAAATAAATGGTTTCTTTATGTGGACCAAATTGTTAGACTACTTTAAGTTGTAACAGACATTTGAGATCCCAACTTTTTCATAAGGCAACTGGACTTTCTTGTTTTTCTTTGAAGACATTTCGCTTCTCATCCAAGAACCTTCTTCAGACATTTGAGCATAAAAGTAAAAGAAACAGGGAAAGGGGATTGTCTTTGGTCAGCATTGGACAAAATGGTAGAAAATGGTATGACATCCAAAATATTCCAGGAGATATTTGAAAAATAGGGACAGAAAGTACCATTTTTACTGTCAGCAATGGTGTCTGTTTTTATGACAGGACTTTGTACAAAAAGATGTCAATTAAACAATGACAGATGTGAAAGAGAATACCTTGAAAGATCTAAAGAGCTGAAACTAACTTCATTTGATTTATTGTAGAAAGAATAAAAAGAAAAATTGTTAGAAATAATGGATTTATTTTTTAAAAAATGTATATTATAAAAGAGATTACAGTAAAATACAAATACAAATGATGAGCTAAAAGAATGGCCTGGATAATTACTCCTTATTGGATTTACCAAATACATTTGCTAAAGCCTTGAGATGGGAAAAAAGTAAAACTGAGAAGAATCAAATACTATAAGAACATTTGAATGAATTAAAGATTAAGATAGAGAGAAGCAAAAGGAAGGAGTAAAAAGTTGGTTTATTTGACCAAGAATAAAATAAGACTTTTTTTTCTATAAAAAATTGAGAACTCTGTTTGGACATTTTGCTGATACCAGAATTGAAATATTATTTGTGTATGCGTAGGAGATGAGTTATGGGATACTTGCATAACTGCAAGATGCAAATTAAAATGTTTTAGCCGTATCTTAATCCCAAAATTGTAATTCAAGCTAGTTTATATAAAAACACACAGCCCTTAACATGTTTGAATTTTTATTTTACATCAATTAAGATATAAAATCAAAAAGTAGAAATATTTTGAAGTTTTAAGTTCTGTATATAACACAGGTCTTCATAGACCACAAGCTACACACAGGCCAACATTATCATGCCTGAACTTCAACAAACGAACAATGCTATTTTAAATTGCTTCACTGGAAAAAGAATATAAATAATGCAAAAATAAAACTATAAAAACCTTATTCTGCTTTGAACAAATAATAAATGAGAAAAGGACTAGCAATGAAATATAATGGCTGTGATAGATTCTCCACTGATCAGATTTCTTAGAGGACAAATTCTGTAGCAATAAGTTATGCTCACCAAGAGGAGGTACGCCAGATGGTCATTGGTTCTTTCTAACTGTGCAATTCTTATTTCTACCTGACATTGGATTTCCCAAGTTCACATCTGATTACAGTAGGATTTTGAACTGCATCAGAAGATAAATTAGTTGTACTGTAAAGATACCCCCCCCCCGTTTAATAGCCCTCCTCTATAAAAGGTCAGGGGGAGATGGAAAATAAGCCACTTAGAGTTAATTATTAAAGTAAAGCTGAGTCATTATAGCCAATTGCTTATGTGGAAAACATTCCTGGTAAAACCTTCATGAACTTACTGATTATATTGAACAAAATGCTGCTTAATAATTATGAATGAAGTAGAACCCTTGTTAACAGGCTGTTTAAGCCATCAGAATCAGCTAAAGTTTAACTGCAAGGCCAGTACCAATTGAACACCCTAATTGTCTACATGTTATGCTCTTAGATTTCATCTGTTTGCTAAGATACATGTTTTTTAACCTTCCTTTTTCTGTTTTTTTCTAAAATGTCCTTGGATGTGCACAGAAACACTCAGTTACACATGGATACTCCTAAAACACTCAGTCAGTACTATAAAACAAGTGAGTTTTGTGTCTAAATGGGAACAGTAATTCTAGTTCTGCCTTAGGCATGAATTCAGCTGTGTGGCTTTAGCCTAGTCACTCTCTCTTAGCCCTAGACAGAAGGTCTGCGGAGATGATGATAAGGGGTCTGCAGGAGAAATTCTATGAGCAACAGTTAAGGGAACTAGGTATGTCTAGCCTAATGAAGACAAGAATTGGAAGTGACATGATAGATGTCTTTCAGTACACGAGGGGCTGCCAAAGAGAGGTGGGGGCCAACTTATTCCTCCAAAGCTGCTGAGGATAGGACAAGAAGCAATGGGTGGAAGTTTGTTAAAGAGAAAACCAACCTAGAACTAAGGAAAAAGTTCCTGACAGTGAGATCAATTAACCAATGGAACAGCTTGCCTCTCTGACTTGCTGAAGGTTTTCAAGAAAAGACTTGGCAACTATTTGTCTGGGATGATATAAGGTCTCCTGCCATAGAGAGGGACTTGGACTAGAAGACCTTCAAAGTCTCTTCCAGCCCTATGATTCTATGAATGCCCTTTGTGAAAATGTTGCCAAGAAAGTAGCAGGTACTTATTCCTGTAAATACCAGATGTCAGGGTCGATTTGATTGACCAGCTTACTCCTAAGTCTGCTATACTTTTACTGAATCCTGTGGGTTTTAAATAGGAAACACTATTCAGAAGAGGGACAAAATGGGAACTAGAGTTTCATTCTTCAGAACCTTTTCAGTTTCATGTACTGTAAGTATTTTTTCCTCCCAATTTTCATACTGATATTGTCATTGTAGTTACAGTACAAGTAGTAGATGTGATTGGAAAGCCTACCTAAAAATAAACCAATTTAAAATAGCATAAATAGGTTTATTGACACAACTAACATAAGATTAAGTTTGCTGACTTCTATCACCATAAAAGATAAAGTTCTGATCTATTTTATCTAAAGCTTGATATAAAAAGCAAACACAGAAACAATATCATGCTGTAAGAAAATAGAGCAACTTGAAACACACTGTAGAAAGGTTGGGGGAGCAATAATAGCCTTGAGATTGGCATCAAAATAAACATAATTTCTTATTTGTCTAATTTTATTTATTTATTAGACATATGCTACACATCTCATTCTGAAAAGTGACTCTTTATCCTCACATTTATTTTCACATACTACCATATGTGTATCTTATCTTTTAGTGGAACACAAACTGTACCAGTCTATTTCATTAACTAGATCACACTAATTACAAAATATAGGCTGATTCAACTTCTGCCCCCTTCATGTTATTTCCCCGTGCTCGCTCTTCTCTCTATTGATAGCTGGCCAAAAAACCCATCAGTTACAATTCCTGGAGTGTCATCCGCAAATTACAGATTACAACCAGGTGAAGACCATTGCAACAAGAAATGACTTTAAAGTTAAGCAATATAAAATATTCTCAGACACTTGCTTACAGTAATATTAACCCAGAATTCATTAGTTTACCACTGTAACATTTGTGTAACACCAACAACTGTATTTGGTGGCTATCTTATAGGAAGATAGGCAGGTATGTAAATAAACTGACTATTACTGCTTGTCTTGGGTATTGCCTTGTCCAGATTCCCACTCAGAGCGCAAGTGGGATTAAGCATGTATATTCCACACAAGCAACCCCATAATCCTTATCCTGGTCCAACTTTCTGTGTGTATCCTTAGAGTCAGATCCAAACGACCTCTCCCAAAACACTAACCAGACATAGCAAAAGTAATGGGAGCAAGACAAACCACAGACTCTTCTCCACCTAAGGCACAGGGACAACACCATCAAGACGAACTCAGAACTTCCAGCAACACGACAGCAAAGTGAATCAATGAGCTTTAGACAGGATGACAGCAAGGTGAACTAATAAACTCCAAGCAGGATGACACCTACTGCCAATTTCAAGGCCCAATGAAAGCAACCACAACTCTTCGGACTTCGGGCATGGGGAAGGCAACTTGGCTTCAAGGCATGACAAAGGCCACACCATCCCACAGGTTCAAGCATGATGACAGTAACTTGACTTCAATGGGAGCAAGGCACAGCACAGTCTCAATGAGATCAAGGCAAGCATTCATAGATGTATGGATTACAAATGTTTGTCTCTGACAGCCATCAGGTTCCAAGTGCGGAGTTAAATAGGTGCCAACCAATGCACCTCATTAGGAGGGGTACGGTTGCCTCTTTGTGAGTACCTTCACTGACCTCTGTCGCACCTCCCTCTGCTCAGCTCTGTGCAGCCTGAGATCAGATGGGTACAGCAACTCTTCCTCTTCTGTGCTGACCAACTACAGATAAGCCTCTTCTCTAGCCTGCACAGCAAGCTGTTAATCCAGCCACTCTCTCTGATTTCCCCAGCATAGATTTGCCTCAACCATCCATCCACAGAGCCTTCCATGTCCCCTGGTGCTCCCCATAGTCTGTCTCTGATGTCCTCAGAACTGGCTCTTCCTTGTTGTCGGAGGGAGCCATCACACTTACCTACAATCTTGTCACTTGTAGCAAGAAGAACCTGAACATAGAATAAATTGTGTTCAAGCTTGGTAAAACATGTAGTAATGGTATGATACTAAGCTGTGCGAGGGTCTTCCCCCATTTGATTTTAATGCCTGATAAATTTATCATTTTAACATAGGGAAGAGTTGTGTTAATGGGAACAAACCACACCTTCTCAAAAAATTGAACCAATCGTGTCTTTGCAAAATTCTAAGGCTGTGAAAGCACCTTTGTAGTTGCTTGTATTAAATATTAAAAAAACTGTGGAAAACTGTGCTTAGTGAAGCATTTTAGAATACCATGTACATTTTCACAATAGGAAAGTCTATGTGTCTCTTAGATGTATAGAAAAACACAGTAGTCTCTAGATAATTCTGGCTGACTTTATAAATTCTTGTTTTGTTCCTTTCTTTGTTATTTAGTCTATTGTGAGGGAGTGAAGAACTATCACTCATGCATTGTTGAACTGATTTATCACTCTAGCAAGAGGTGGTTAATACTTTTCCATTGTTTTAAGTTTATTCAGAATAATAGCATCATTCTAAAGAGATTATTAATTTCTCCCTTTCATGGAAGTCGTTTATTCCAAATGTGAAGAGAATAAAAGAGCTGTGTTTTTTTTAAAAAAAAGGATTTGAGATTGTATTGTTTTTAGAATCTGAGAATATATTCCTGTTGTTTCAGTTTGGTTTGGATGTTGTAACTGAAGCTATCTTTTGTCTTTAATTTCACACTTTACCTATACTCACAACCAAATTAGCCCTCTCATCATGCAAAGAACAGGCACAATAATTTCTACAGTGCCACTGCAATTAAAGCAACAAAAACAACTGCAGAATGCTCCCACACAATATAATAAGTCAAGGATAAATTTAGACTATTAGATGTTTCTCAGCAATATGCTCAGAGTTTTCTTTCATCTTTCATGGTATCTAATACACAGTCTGCAGATCTAGTGAATAAAAACTGCATTTATATAATATTCCAATGAACAGACAGGCAATCCTACATTTGTGGGTAGCCAAATACATTTGAACTTCCATACACATATGACTAAGGCATAGCTGGGGATGCTTTACATGCAGGGATACACACACATACCCACTCTCCCTTTCTATTAAAGAGAAAAACTTTGTCTTATTAAAATAAAGACAAAAGATGAGAAGTGACCTTGAGTTCATTTCATCTAAAAGCAACATCAAAATTAACTAATTCCAGGTGTCTGGAGGAATAAGTCTCAGATTAAAGTAATATATGAATATATGAAGAGCTATCTCTGAAAGGATGGATTAAAATAGTTAGAGTTATATAAGGTTAATTTTTATTTTATTTATTTATTTATTTTTGGGACTTATATGCCGCCCTATCTCCTGAAGGACTCAGGGCGGCTAACAACAATAAAACACAATAATACAAAATGTTAAAAAAGATTAAACTAACAAGCCCCAATGATAAAATGATAAAATATTAAAAATATTCTATTTAAAAATCCCTATTGTCAGTCCAGGTCAGCCTGATGGAAGAGAAATGTTTTAAGGCCGCAACGAAAGGACCGGAGATCCGGGGCCATCCGGAGCTCAAGGGGAAGTTGATTCCACAGGGCCGGCACTCCCACAGAGAAGGCCCTCCCCCTGGGGGTCGCCAGCCGACATTGTCTAGCCGACGGCTAGATAAAAAATAAATTAAATTGTACTTCAGTCCAACATTTTGTTGTTTGTACCTTTGCTTTCTTACAAGAGCAAAATGCTGTGCCAATGTGAAACCACTTTAGAGATGAGTTGACTCCAAATTAGGAGTAGACCAGTATGTCTCCTAAGACATAAATACATTCTTGGAAGTTTGTTAGAAACGTCTGTCTGACCATCTCTAAAATCAGAATACTTATTTTAATGGAATAACAGAATAACAAAGTTGGAAGAGACCTTGGAGATCTACTAGTCCAGGGGTGTCAAACTGCCGACCCACGGGCTGGATGTGTCATGCTGAAACCGTGGCCACCCCATTGCCAGCAATGGATAAAAAGTCATGATACGTTGCGACACATCATGTGATGTTGCGAGTTTGATCCCCCTCTACTAGTCCAACCCCCTACTCGAGCAGGAAACCCTATACCATTTCAGGCAAAGAGCTGTCCAATCTCTTCTTAAAAACCTGCTATGTTGGAACACCACAACTTCTGGAGGCAAATCATTCAGCTGATTATTTATTCTGTCTTGCTTGTTTGTTTGATTGATTTGATTATATCTTATTCTAGAAAAAGTTTATTTTTTCTTTTTCCTCCTTTAGCATAAACATCTCTCATCTTTGCTTTTACTCACTTTTTTCTGCTCAGACCCACATTTAAAATATTGGTATGGCACAGAAGCTTGAATGCCAATACACTGTCCGTTCCTCTGCTAAATCCTTATAGGAACTGTGCAAAAATTAAGATGTATTAATATTTCTGATTTTAGCAGTTCAGAAATATCCAGCTTAAATGGAATAATAGAAGTTTTAAATATAGAAATCTATATTCCAACTCTGTTAAAACCTCAGGAGAGACTCTTTAGCAGGACTATCATCTGAACTGAGTTCTGTGGTATATACAGTTATGATGATCTGTCTCTGAAGTCACCATAATAAGCTTATTTTGTTGCTTATATCTTCACTTTCTTATATGATCAATAATGCTGTGCCTTATGCAACTTGAAACCAGTTTAGAGAAGAATTGACTCTAAATTATGAGTAGAGACCAATAAGGTCTTGGTGATGGTTTTTAAGTCCTTACATGGCTTGGGTCCGGAATACCTCGGGGACCACCTGCTGCTGGCGTCGACTCCCCTCCGCCCTGTGCGTTCCCACAGAGAGGGCCTCCTCAGGGTGCCTCCGGTCAGAGAATGCCAGCTGGTGGCCCCCAGGGGGAGGGCCTTCTCTGTGGGCGCCCCGGCTTTATGGAACCAACTGCCGGTTGAGCTCCGGATGGCACCGGATCTTCACTCCTTCCGGCGTGGGTTAAAGACCCACCTATTCGAACAAGCTGGCCTGGCCTGATGGGGGAATGTTAGGGTTTTAATATTTTTACACTTTGATTGTTTTAATTCAGGCAATAATTTAATTCTTTTTTAACTTTTGTATTTCTATTTATATGCCCTGTTCACCGCCCTGAGTCCTTCAGGAGAAGGGCGGTATAAAAATTCAATAAAACTTAAACTTAAACTTGTGGTTCTTTCTATTTATTTCTGTATTGTTTTTATAAATCCTTTTATGTCATGAAGTATAATTTAAACATCTATCTTCTTCACCATTGAATCCTCCCTCTTTCTTTTTTTCTTTCTTTCTTTCTTTCTTTCTTTCTTTCTTTCTTTCTTTCTTTCTTTCTTTCTTTCTTTCTCTTTCTTTCTCTCTCTCTCTCTTTCCTTTTTCTTTCTTTTTTCTTCTGAAAAAAGAAGGGAAAGAAGGGAATTATTTTCCTAGCCACATATCTCAGCATCACAGGCCCCCAAAAATGATCTTATAGATTTTATTTTATTTTATTTTATTTCAAAAGGTGAATTTTTAGCAATAATTAAGTAGCATTAGAACATTTGGTGCTCTTCAATGTGAAGTAAACCATTCCAACTCTGCCTTAGTTCACTAATTCCAAGAATGTCAACATTCAGTTTTAACATTTTGTCTTTGACAGTATCACTTTGTCTTGGTTCACAGTTTTCACATTTTTCTGACATTCCATGTACCACTGCTCTAAATATTTTTGCAACATCAAACTTTTCTTAACAACTAAAGGTGCACAGTTTTAACAGTGAAACATCTTGATCCCAAAAATCCAGTTTGTAGCTCAAAAAATTACTGTTCTGAAGAGGAAATGGGACATTTCTGTATGGAATTTGATTTTTTGTGCAGTTAGTTGGATAGCTAGCTATACAGTTATTTTCATTAGACTTTAGGGTATAGCAATCGTAGGACTATTATTGGGTTACAAAACTAAAACATCAGCAGTACAGCAATATAAAGCACATAGTAGAAACATAACAACATTATCATTAACGTAAAATTAAAATAGTACCTTGATAACAATTAGCAACTGCAACAATGCTATATTAATACATTAAGAACACTCAGAAGTGTTCCGTTGTGACCAACTTCCGAAAAGTCAGCAGGGCTGGAAAAGCTCAAACCTCCTACAGGAGGCTATTCCACAAAACAGAGGTCATGACAGAGAGGCATCTTCTCCTAGCCTTAGCAACCTTAATTTCAAGGTAGTGACAGTAATACATATAAAAGGGATAAAAGAGAACATATCAGAAATTAAATTAGGATTATTTATTTTAAAAAGAGCAACTGATAACAGCGGAAATTCTTATCAATGATTATACTGATTTAAAAAAAATAGGTCAAGCACTTGAAAATGCAAAAGTGGGGCAATTGCTGAACTAATTGTCAAATCCCAGCCCCCTTCCTTGTAATTATGATTTTAAAAAAACATGTCTGGATCCCAAAGGACAAGATTTGAAACAGGTCATCCAAAAGCACATATAATCTAATCTTCTGTGATTGATTTCATGAGTTAACATATTCTGAAAAATTTTTATATGCTTATATTGCAAGATAAATACAATCTACAGGGTTATGAACAAAGCTTTGAAAGGGGAAGCGACTTGCTGACCGAGTCACTAAAGGTTCCAATTTGTTTTAGGACTGTCATATGACATAGTGATGAAGAGAGACACTGCCAAGGGAATGGTCAGGTGAGAGACAGCACAGCCTGAAACTGAAAGGTGGGTGTGGCAACAGGCTCAGAAAAGACTCTTTTCTACTTTCTCAGACTGCAAAGCAGGCAGGATTTCTCTCTCTCTCTCTCTCTCTCTCTCTCTCTCTCTCTCTCTCTCTCTCTCTCTGTGTGTGTGTGTGTGTGTGTGTGTGTGTGTGTGTGTGTGTGTGTGTGTTGAGGAGAATTGTACTTTCAGACTTGAAAAATCATTTCAATGTAGCTTTACAATAATGTAAAATTAGCTCCTCTGGTTATGATTCCAATCTGGTTTACCCTGCAAGGACAACATCCATCTTGCAACTCTCAAAGTACAATGTTCTCCCCACCCCATCTGCTTTACAGGTTGAAAAACTAGGGAGAGTGTCTTCCATGCCTATTTCCCCACCTACTATCCAGTTGTAAACTATGCTGTCTCTTATCTGACTCTTCCTTTGGCAACATCTCTTTGCCTAATCTCATAAGGTCTTTCCCACACATGATTTTGTGTGTGTATATATATATATATATATATATATATATATATATATATATATATATATATATATATATATATATATATATATATATATATATATATATATATATATATATATATATATATATATATATTTGTTTTCTGAGGTTTTCGCGGGTGTTTGTATGTGGATGTTTGGTCATTCAGGTTTTTCCCCGCGTAGAACTAAAGGTGTAGGGGCGACGTTTCGACGGAATCCCATCCGTCATCATCAGGCTGGTGGCTTCTGCTTCCTTCTTCTGGGAGAAGCATGTGGCTGTTTGTTTATATATATATATATATATATATATATATATATATATATATATATATATATATATATATATATATATATATATATACATACATACACACACACACACACACACACATATATATATATATACACATATATACATATATATATATATGTGTGTGTGTGTGTGTGTGTGTTAAGTATTTGTCAAGGCTTTTTGAATGTACCTTGCTAATTAATATAAATATATAAATAAATAATTTATATGTATAAATATACATATGGATATACATATAAATATAAATATACATGTATAATTTATATTTCATTATAAAATGTAGTCATGCTGCCCTGCTAAGCACAAATTCAGAGAACCTTGCAGTCAGGAGATATTTTAGAATATTTTTCTCTGTAGAAACATCTGTATTAACAATTTTTAAATCAAAGGAACAGCATTATGTCTTCCCTGAAATTAAATTAATCTCAGCAGAGTGAACTAAAAGAGCACGTTTCTAATTAGTGATACTGCATAAGGGAAGAATTCCATTCAATCCCCAGGTAGCATCAAAATCTTTAAACAGTGTATTTAATTTTTGCGGTAAGTGATTGACAAATGGTTGTTTTAAGAAATGAAGCAATTAGCTCACAGATTTAGTTACTGAAGCTGATTGGTATCAGAAAAAGCAAGTTCATCTGTTTTACTGCCTCAGACAATGTGGTTAATGGCATTTTGGCCCCAGTGAAGTAGCTGATATCTGAGCAACGTTAAAAATTCAATCACTGTCGACAAAACAAAATGCCTTCTGCTTCTGTAACAGCATCCTGATAAAGCAAATGTGCTGCCATTGTTTTGACTATAGGAAGCACATACATCCACACCGTAAAATGAATATACATACAATCTGAACATTTAAGAAAAAAAAAACCTGTAGGTTCATTTTTGTCTCCAGTGATATACTTTTCTAGAGAAAGAAGAAAATAGAATCTGAAATTTAATCCACAGCTGAGAAACCTACAGCCCAAAGGTCATACGCTTTTCCCAAAGTCCTTTAAGCAAATCTCTATTTCCCCCACACACACTCACACAAAATTTGGTAGAAAATAATCTTATAATAGGATTGCCATCAGTTCATTTTTAAATAACAAATAACCCAAAAAAGCAAAGTGTATGATTGTCTTAACTGCTCTCCTCAGCAATCTAAGCCCAACTCAACTAAGGTGATATCAATCCAATCACAAGATTCAGAAATAGCTGTTCTTGAAAGGTTGTCTACTCCTGGATTAGTTAATGAGAAACATATGATTTGGTTTCTCCTTGGAGGAAACAGAAAGCAAATGTTAAAATTTTATATACAAGTCCACTAACATTAAATAGCTCCATCAAAAAATCTCTGCCATCCAGCAAGTGCCACTTCTACCTTCTACCTGTAAAAGTGGACATTTTACTGTTGGGAAAATATTATAGTCATAGAAAGGAATAGTGCCAATTAGTTTGCAAATTATAACCCTTTCCTTTTAAACAGCAATTTTATTAATGATTATAATCACAATAGTAAAAACTAATACAAATTAAAAGAATAGAAAGAAAGAGCAGCAGGTGAGGAAAAAAAGAAAGATAAAAGCTGTCAGAGCGGGCGGCTGTGTGAACGGAGTTCTCTCCACGCACAACCTCTCACCCAGTGTTCGCGGGGGCTTTTCGGAGCTTCAGGAGGTCCTGTAGGGGCATCCGAAGTCGCAGGCAGCCCGGAGAAACTTCATGAGCGGCGGTTCGTGTTGGAAATCCGGAGAAGTCTGATGCAAGCGAACCGGGGAGAAGGAGGCCAGTAATGGCCGACATGAAGATCTGACAAAGGAACGGAGCCAGCACGTAAGCAGCGGGACAACGGTGGAGCGGAGCTGACGGAGAGTATATCCGAATATCTAATAGGAAGCGCTTAAGAAAGAGGTACTGGTTTGAAGTGGGAGCCTCACGGAGAGGGAATAAGCGGCGATAGAAGTCTCGAGGGAGGCGTTTGGCAAAAACAGCAAGGAAAAGAAATTCGAGGACTATAGTGACTATATGACTGTTAGAGACTGAACTCTGGATTGTCGGGCGTGAAAAGTGACCAGCTTGGTTTATCCTGGGCTTTCCTGGTAAATTTTGAACTTCTGAACTTTTGAAACTTTTGAAATTGTACTCTACTTGTCACGGGCGGCCATTTGATATAGCAATTTAGTAATTGGAGGTTTGTTTAGTGGGACACCTACTGGTCTTTGACAGTAGAAGAAGACGGAAAAGGTGTCAACTTCTGCGCCGGAAACGGGAAGAAAAAAAAAAGAACGTGACTTTGAATATATTCAGACATATATACTATAGAATTCTATTATATAAATTGCTTAGTTGGTAATAAGTATCTGGTGGTAACTGTTTTACATACCTTTTGTCATAGAATTAAGAGGTTTATACAAGACCCAGGGTACTATATATTGATAAAACGTGTGTTACAACCGGGGAACCATGACAAGTATTTCGGGAGCAACTAAGCCTAGCGCTGGCAAAAAGGTGGCAACACAGGGACAAGGGATGGCCTCAAGTCCCTCCAATCAGAAGTCTATAGAGGATATGCTACAAAGGGAAAGATCTAACTCAAATTCCTTTAAAGATCTACATGCCCTGTTGCAAAACCTACACGAGGTAATGGCCAAAAACCATGAGGAGATGAAGAGAGAAATAGGCCAAATAAGAAATGACACTGGTGAATTAAAGGGGAAAATTCAAGCGATAGATGACAAATTCGAAGGGATTCAACAACAATTAGTCAAAAATGAACAAAGACTTCAAGATATGGAAGCTAGAATGGAAAAAGAGGAAAAGAGAGTAGATGATTTAAATGAAACACTTCTTCAGGCCAATAAGGAGTTAGAAACAACAGTTATTTTTCTGGAAGCAGAAAAGGCTGCTCACTATCTACGCTTCCAAAATGTTCAAGAAAAAAGAGGGGAAGATTTGTTGGTCATGATGGCAGAATTGATGGCAAAGGCACTCGGTGTAGGGAAGGAGGAAATGCTGGCGGAAATTGATGAAACATACAGGGTTCAAACTAATTATGCGAGAAGGCACAACCTCCCAAAAGAAGTACATGTAAGGCTAGTTAAGAAATCAATTCGGGATGAGCTTCTGCATAGATCTAGAGAGGAACCATTAGAATTTCGGGGCCAACCAATCACCATCCTTAAACAGATACCTAAAAGGATGAGGGACCTGAGACGTGGCTATCAATTCTTAACATCTAAATTAATCAGGGAAAATGTAAACTTTAGATGGCTAACCCCAGAGGGTATCCTAGTTACGTGGCAGGACAGAAGGCATAGACTGGACACGATAGAGAAGGCAGAAGATTTTTACAAACTCCACTTCCATAACCAAGAGGAAGTGGATTTAGAAGATCAAGATGGAAGGGAGGTAAGAGAAAGAGATACGATACGAGGGACAATGGATGGGAAGGTCTTAGCAACAGAGGATAGAAGGAATAAACCTGGAGAGCCAACAGAGAAACATGGGATCAGAGACAAGGAAGAGAGAGAGCCCCGAATCACAAGATCCACAAAAACTAGAAATAAGTGAGATGAAGGGAGGGGAGTGTAGTATTATGTCTGTGAATATTAATGGACTAAACTCGCCAGTGAAAAGGCGGAAATTTTTTAATAGGCTCATTCATCAACAATTGGATATCGTGGCAATACAAGAAGTCCATATAAAGGAACAACAAAAATATTTGTTAGTACAACCAAAAATAGGGGATCTATTCGTTTCCTTAGACCAACACAAGAAAAAGAGAGGAGTGGCATTATATGTAAACCGAAAATTGATAGCAAAACAAATTTATAACGATAAAGAGGGTAGAATACTGATAGTCGAGGTTGTAATAAACCACAGGAAGGTCATGATGGTAGAGATATATGCCCCAAATCATAATCAAGAACAATTTTTAAAACACTTCACAATAAGATATGTAGCATTGATTAGGAGGAGATCTGTTTAATAGGAGACTTTAATGCTATCCTAGATATAAATTTGGATTATATGGGTAAGACGCTCAGGAAAAAGAAGAGAAGAACTCTACCGAGATCTTTTCTCAACTTGGCTAACAATCTAAATATTCAAGATGTCTGGAGGGAAAGAAATCGTAAGGCTAGACAATATACACATTACTCCAATCGACATAACTCATGGTCTAGAATAGACATGGTATGGATGACGGAAGAAATTAGTTCTGAAATAGATGAGGTGCATATAGCGATAGGTACTTGGGCAGACCACAATCCTATTAAACTTAACTGGAAAGGTTCCAAAAAAATACCTAGATGGACGCTACAAAGAGCAATCTTAAAAGAGGACGAATTCAAATCTAAGATGGAGAGAGAACTAAGTTTTTTCTTTAAGGAAAATAAAGCCATAGACACCTCAGTACAAAACAATTGGGATACGGCCAAGGCAATGATGAGAGGGGTAGCGAGGGCATACATGGTATACAAAAACAAGGGGAAAAGACAACAACGGGAAAGATTAGAAGGGGAATATAAGAGCTTAGAAGTTATACTCCAACAAGACCCACAAAAAGAGAATATTAAGCAATCTATGGATTTGATTAAACACAAGCTTAACATTTTAGATAAAGAGAAATTAGCACAACAACTGAGAAACACGAAACAAAATTTCTTTGAAAATGCAAATAAACCGGGCCGTTGGCTCGCATATAAATTGGGAAAACAAAAGGGGAAAAACTGGATTCGTGAATTACGAGATGAGGAAGGGAGAATATTCCACCAGGAAGAAAAAAAAAATCATAGCCCAGGAATTCTATGAGCGTCTATACAAAGAAGATAGCCAGGCAAGTGTGGAGAAATTGGAGGAATATTTTCAAAAAGCCAAACTACCCAAAGTCACAGAAGATACTAGAAATATGCTAAACGAGGAAATTCGGCTATCTGAGGTGATAAAAGCTATCAATGCACAAAAGAACAATAAAGCATCGGGCCCTGACAGTCTCCCGTCAGAAATCTATAAAGAATTACAAAATATTTTAGCGCAACCCCTAGTGGAGGTATTTAACGCAGTATTAGAAGGCGCAAGAACGCCTAAATCTTGGTCGGAGGCAAACATAACCCTTATCCCGAAAGATAATACGGACCATACATTAATCCAAAATTATAGACCCATATCACTTCTGAATTCGGACTATAAGATATTTACTTCAATTATAGCGGAACGATTGAAACGATTTCTGAACGACTTCATATACGCAGACCAGAATGGTTTTCTCACTAAGAGACACACTAAGCACAATATTAGAATAATATTAGATACGTTGGAGTACTATGAATTACATAGTGGTCAACAGATGGCATTGCTTTTTTTAGACGCCCAAAAGGCATTTGATAATGTTAAATGGTCTTTCTTGCACCAACAACTTAGCTTCATGAACATGGGTGAAAAATTTATAAATGTAATTAGGGCAATTTATGACAACCAGGAAGCAAAAATAATTATTAATGGGGAAGCATCCAGGAAGTTTCAAATTCAAAAGGGAACATGGCAAGGCTGCCCCTTATCACCACTGCTGTTTATATTATCACTTGAAGTATTAACGAGAACTATAAGAAATGACCCAAAGATAAAAGGATTAACCATTAAAAAGGAAACCTTTAAACTTCAAGCTTTCGCGGACGATCTGGTCTTTATTATGGAGGATCCATGTCAGACGGGACCAAATTTATTGGAAGAACTATCTAAATATGGTGAGGTCGCTGGACTGCGAATAAATAGAAATAAGACCAAGATGGTTGTTAAAAATATGACCAATAAACAAAAAGAAAATTTGGCTGGAATTATGGATATAGAGATAGTTAAGAAAATAAAATATCTAGGGATTAACATTACGGCTAGATGCACCTCACTCAAAAAAGATAATTATGATAACGTAGTGAATCAAATAAAAGGGGATCTGGAAAGATGGGGAAATCTAAACCTCTCATTATTGGGAAGAATCGCTGTCATTAAAATGAATATTCTGCCTAAAATCCTGTTTCTATTTCAGAATATCCCAATACAACTCGATTCTAAATTTTTTCGAAATTTGAATAAATTATCATTAAATTTCATCTGGCAGGGAAAAAAAACCAAGAATTAAATTGAAATATCTACAGGACACGAAGGAAAATGGGGGTTTTGGATTGCCAGACTGGGAATTATATTACCATGCAGCGGCTCTGAGTTGGATTAGAGAATGGGTACTCTTGAGAAATAGAAGACTACTAACTTTAGAGGGTCACGATTTGCAATATGGCTGGCATGCTTTCCTATGGACGGAGAAACAAGGTCTTTTCTCACATTTTCAAAGACATCAGATTAGGCATGCGTTATTTAATACCTGGAAAAAAATCAGATCTCATAACTACACTAAAGTACCGGTCTGGCTATCCACCCTTGAAGCGATCGTTTACCCAAATCTATTTGATTTGGGTAACATAATTTCATACAAGGATATTCTGAATGAGGAGGGGGAATTGAAAACTAGGAATGAACTAGAACTACAAGGTATAAAACTCGATTGGTGGGCTTATTTACAAATCCAATCGAGATATAGGAAGGATAAAAATGAATGGGGGATATATACCTCAGAAACAGCATTGGACAAAATATTACTGGGACCAGACTCTAAACAAATAAGGAATTTATATAAATTGCTTTTGGGATATAAACTGTTTGAAGAGCAAATGAAGGATCCCATGTTGATCTGGGCTAACAATTTAGGACATAACATTGATCTAGGTACTTGGCAAACAATTTGGGACAGAAACAAAAGGATAACACTGGCCTCTTCGTACAAAGAAAATTTATTTAAAATGTTTTATCGATGGCATCTTCCCCCAGCCCGTCTAGCAAAAATGTATATAACAGCATCTCCCAAGTGTTGGAAGTGCTCTGAAGAGATAGGCACATACTTCCATACGTGGTGGTCTTGCAGTAAAACACAAAAATTTTGGAGAATGATTTGGACCTGGCTGAAAGAAATATTGAAACAAGATATTGAGTTTAGTCCAGAATTTTTCTTGTTGGGAATTACGAAAGAGAAATACCCTAAAGATGTGCTATATTTAACGATCCATATTATCACAGCAGCTAGAATGTCATTTGCGCAAAAATGGAAAAAGAATGAGATCCCAGGTGAGAAAGAAGTTATTAGGAAAATTTGGGATTGCGCAGAAATGGACAAACTAACTTTGGAACTAAAAAATAAAGATCAATCAGAATATTATAGAATTTGGAACAAATTGTATCTTTGGAGGGATAAAAAAGAAAGGTCTTTAATAGGGTTTACAGACTAGCTTATTGTCTTAAATATTCTGTTATCTTAATGATTTGTAACTTAAGTGTATCTAAGTGTTTATTTGATGTACATATATACATGTATATATATATATATTTGAACATTGTAGACAAAAAGGTTTGTCAGCCCGCTGGTACTGTATCCAATGTTTTTAAATAATAAGTTTAATAAAAAATATTAAAAAAAAGAACAGAAAGTAAAAATATAGTGGTTTTTGCCTTTACACAAGAAAATATAAACAACTTTAGTAACTTTTCATCTTGTCTTAAAATGCAACAAATGATCTCATCTATAAACAAATTTGTAAAGAATTGTCATTTTAAAGTGCCAGTGTCAGTAAAAGTCCATTAAGAATTACCAGAAATAACATATCTATTTCAACTTTGATCAAATGAACCAATTTTATATTCCTTCCTTTTACAAGAGTCTTTTAAACTTTAATGTTTCTTTTGAAAAGAAAATATAACCTGTCATTTCTAAATCCACTTTTGACTCCATCTTGATCTTATCAGATAACCCCTTCTCTCCCAGAACTTTAAACCCACCAGAGACCACTGCCTTGTAGTCTCTTCACAAGGTGCAAATGTACGGACCATTTGTAAAAGGCTTGTTTGGTGAGGAATTACAAAGAGATGGTCTATCCACTGGATCTTCATTCTTTGCCGCAGATACCATTTCTTCCTCTGGAAGCCCCACCATAAGCCTTCCTTATGATATGGAGAAGAACTATTGGAAAGAATTCAGCAGTTAAAAGTTGGAGCCTTCTTCCTTGCTAGTGGTGAACAATGCAGGTATTGGGAATGACTTGTGTGTTAAATTTTAAGAGATTTCCTGGAATATTTCACTTGGAATGGAAAGAGACCTCTTTGGGTCTCAAAGTCACATGACTGGCATTTTAGGACTTGAGGCTGTAGTTAAATATACTCCAAGCACTTAAAAAACAGTTCTCATCTTATGACTGCAACTGGGACTGGTAACTCAGTCACTAAGTAACACAGTCATTCAATGAAAAATCATAGGACTACACCAGATTTACATCAGTTACTGCCAACTTCTCTATTGATTTTGCATTTCAGAATCTGGCTGTGAAGCTACATTTGCTTTGTGCTGTTGTAATTTCAAACGGTTGCTAAACAAGATAACTCTTAACCAAGAACTCCCTGTGTCATTTGCTACCATTATTTTCAGGTGTAGATCCTGTTTGTCCTCATTAGTTAATAAGATGGACCAAATGTTTACAACTGCAGGTTGTAACTGTGAAATAAAATTATAGACTACATTTACACAGTCTCCAGTACTTGTGGATATAGCTACATGCTACTATATTTATGCTGCTTAAGAAAGAAAAAAAATAATCCAACAAAGTAGGAAATTGATGGTTAAAATAATTCTTTAAAATGTTGATTGACTTTTTAAAGCCTCTAATTTATTATTGAAACAGATTTTTGGAAAGGACTTTCAAGACTCTTCCCAAAAGAAAAATGTCTATTTTGTGTTTCCCCCCATCCCCTAAAATAGATCATTAATAAAAAATCTAAAATGGGAAGACATTGGAGTACAGGTTAATTTTTTTTACAAGAAACTCCGTAATAGCAAGTCTTCCTTAACCACAGTAAGGAAGGCTGAAATGCTGTCATAACACCCACCATTTATGACTGTAGAAATATGCTATCAGTTTCCAAGAATAGCCTCAGGATGGACACTTCTGTTACAACCCATTACATTATTTTAAACATGTATATCCTTATCAGAGTTCTGCAGTTTCCATAAATTGCTCCTTCAGAAATGCATTATCTGAACAACAAAGATTCCATACCATGGGGCTTGCAATCAGCAATAAGAAATAATGAATCTACATTAAGAGATCATAAGTATGCCAGACTTCAAATTATATCTTAGAACAAAACTTAATATGTATCTTAGAATATTTCATAAAATAGGGGAGGGCAGTTTCCCCTTCATTTTATATTTCTTGACTCAAACCCACTACACACACACACACACACACACACACACACACACACACACACACATATAATGTGAATGCTTTTATCTTTGGGCTGTATCTTACAACTTCATTTGCCAGTTATATGGCAGTTTAACCCCTGTATTTGCTATAAAGTTAGAAACTTGGTAGCAAATGGCAGCTATTAAGTATATTGCTTTGAATGCAACATAAACACTATAAACAAGTCATATGCATGCAACAGATCTGGTAGTAGGTCGAAAGTCCAAAGGAGAAATCTAAACACATAGGTATCTCAAACAGAATATTGTCATAGTGGGCACAATAGGAACCAGGTGGAAAGAGATGTATTTTGAATTCAAATCTGAAATCCAATTGTATACAAAGAATATGTAACAAAATATTAGCGTGGCATATCTCTTCCTTCCCTATATTCACACCTACTTGATTCATGTGCATTGGAAGACATCATATCACTCTTAGTCCTTCTCTTCATTAGACTAGACATGCCTAGATCCTGTTTAGCCTCCAGATTCCTTATCATCTTTGTTGTTTTTCTCTGTGCTCTTTCTAGAGTCTCAGCATCTTTTTGATATCATGATGACCAGAATTGGATGCAGTATTCCAAATGTGGTCTTACCGGTGCAATATAAAGCAGTACTATCACTTCACATGATATTGATACTATCCCTCTGTTGATGCACCCTGAGAGTGCAATAGCTTTTTTGGAAGCTGCAGTATACCACTGGCTCATACTTAAATGGTCATTAGGACACCTAAATTTCTCTACTGTCATTAATGATGAACCCGGTGCCACTTATTCTATACCTGTGCATTGTTCACGTTTGTCAAAATCCTTCTTTATTCTGAGTGTGTCTTCTAAAGTGTTGGCTATTCCCTCCAGCTTGGTATTGTCTGCAAATTTGTTGAGTTCCCGTTCTATTCCCTCACGTAAATCGTTTATGAAGATATTGAAGACTACTGGGCCTAAGACAGAACTTAAAGTACCACATTGCATGCTTCCCTCCGTTTAAAGGTAGTTCCATTAAGTACATATTGAGACCAATTGGACAGTGAATTTCAAATCCATTAAGTGGTGATGCTGTCTATTCCACATTTTTCTATCTTACCAAGAAATAGGCTTTGTTAAATGCCTTTTTAAACTATGTCAAGAACATTTTTCTGATCCACTAATTTAATCACTTTGTCAAAGAAGGCAATCAGATTTGTCTGGCATGATCTGTTTTTAACAAGCCCATGTTGGCTTCCAGTGATAGCTTTGCTTGTTTCTAGGTACAAATCTGCTACTTGATTACCTTTTCCAGGACTTTCCCAGGTATTGATGTCAAGCTGATTGGTCTGTAGCTTCCTGGATCCATTTTTTCCCTCTTTTTGAAGATTGAAACCACATCATTTCTTTTATAGTCCTGTTAGTTCCCTGGTGCTCCAGGATTAAATGTGGTTACAAAAAATATTTGAACAATAAAAGATTTTTTTACCTCTTGAAGCTATACAGAGGCAACTGTGCTTATATGATGACGGGCTGATCTGCTTCCATGATCTGTAGGAAACTGTTAACCAAGTACTATAATTAATTTCACCAAATTAAGGTTTGATGCAAAATATTTTGGAGAAGTGTTGTTGTAGCTGCACAATAATCATGTAATTATCTAAGATTTTAATTACAGAAGAGATTCTCCTTTCTTAACACCAGCAATTGTGTATGCACTCTTATAGCCACCTCATCAGAACTGTTACATAGAAATGAAATAGTTTTCAAAGGGACCAAGAAAAGAATGCCACTGGAATATTCCCAAAATAGAGATGGTTCTTTACTGGCAATTACATAAAAAAGAGGTTATATATAAAAGTAAAAAAAAATCTTCAGATAATTTTATATCTTGTGAAATAATTAAGGAATAAGATCTTTCCAATTCATATCTCACCTCAGTTTTGCCAACATAGTGTTCAAAGCCTGATATTAAGCCATTTATAAAGCTATATTAGACCATTCCTAGTCAGCTGTCTTCATCTTACTTATTTGGGGTATTTACTATATGGATATCGGTAATCATTTCCACTTGTCGTTTGGTAGCAAAGTGTTTCAATGCTGTGGTATGTCATCCTTCTAAAAACAGTTTCTTAGCTTATCCCTGGTTCTATATCTTTCTATTATTTTAGTTCCTTTATACTGTGATGGCAACTGCAAAGATTGCTAAGATGCCCCTTATAAAAGCAAAAAATAAAAAATAAAAATCAGAGGACTTTTTTTTGTTTCTGAAGCACTTATTACAACCATAACAGATCTGCCTTGGGCTGCTAAAAAGGAAATTGGACATTAATTGCTGCATTTGAGTGCCTTCTCCTGCACGATTATCTATAATAATATTACCATAAAGGCTCCATAAAAGATGGAGTTCACTGTGTCCAATCTACTAAGAATATAAACACATTCACCTACAAGTACTATCCAATTATAATGTATCCAACTGTTCATCTAGGCACAAGGGTGCAAAAATTGGTTAATTTGTTGGTGAAGATCTCATAAGCTTATCCTAGAGATGTACTCATTTTATATTCAGAAACTTCCTGCAACATAAACCTCAAGAGAAAGTCTGCATTTATATATGTTGGGAATGTAATCAGTGAATGAATTTTAGCTTGTGAATTTGAATCCGGATTTTTTATTCCTCTAGAAATGATGCTTGCACAATTATTCTCCTACTCCCTCCATTATCCAATACCACAGTCATCCAAATAGATAAATGAAATTTCCTCTGAATTATTTAGCCTGTATTAAAGGTATCTAGTCCTGCTTAGAAAGCCAAGTGACTGAACTTCATCAGTTAAGAAAGCATCTGTATTAAAAAAATGGAGAAATGAATATTTATGTTGGTACCTACTGTTATCATCAATCAAATATTTGTTGAAAGAAAGCTGTATGATGTAAGTGTGTGTGTGTGTGTGTGTGTGTGTGTGTGTGTGTGTTCGGGTACAGTTGACATGAGTAGTATTAGTAAATAGAGTCCTTAAGTAGTGCCATAATAATATTCATGTCATTTTTCTTTAGTTCACTGTAATGTTATGGGTTCCACTGGATTCCATGTAGGGGAGATTAATTATATTGACATCCATTAAAATACAAACTCTCATGTTATTTGAAGAAATGAAATAGTATGAACATTACAATATCAAACTATCATTTAATGCTGCAGTCTTTGCTTTTAAGGGAAACCAAAGCTGTGTGTAGTTGAATATGTATTTTGAAATTCAAAAATGTAGGTTTTAAACTCAGAGTAATGATAAATTTGCACTCAAGGCTAAAGCAATAAGTACAGAATATGGCCAAGAAAGCTTCTGTGAGTCTTCTGCTTGTGTTCTTTCCTAGACTAAGAAACTTTAAAGACTTTATGTTGCATCCTTGTCAAACCCTGATTAGATTACTACAATTTGTTCCACATAGAGGTACCCCTGAAAATGACTTCTAAGTTGAAGCTAGCACAGAATGTGGCTTGTTGATCAGCTTCAGCCTGTACAGCAGAATAACACCTGTCTTTCAGGAGCTGCATTGGTTGCTGGCAAGCTTCAAGGCCTAATTCAAATCACTAGTATAACATACCTGTAAATTCTTACATACAGGTGAAACTCGAAAAATTAGAATATCGTGCAAAAGTTCATTTATTTCAGTAATGCAACTTAAAAGGGGAAACTAATATATGAGATAGACTCATTACATGAAAAGCAAGATAGTTCAAGTCGTGATTTGTCATAATTCTGATGATTATGGCTTACAGCTCATGAAAACACCAAATCCACAATCTCAGAAAATTTGAATATTGTGAAAAGGTGCAATATTCTAGGCTCAAAGTGTCCCACTCTAATCAGCTAATTAAGCCATAACACCTGCAAAGGGTTCCTGAGCCTTTTAATGGTCTCTCAGTCTGGTTCAGTAGGAATCAAAATCATGGGGAAGACTGCTGACCTGATAGTTGTGCTGGAAACCATCATTGACACCCTCCATAAAGAGGGAAAGCCTCAAAAGGTAATTGCAAAAGAAGTTGGATGTTCCCAAAGTGCTGTATCAAAGCACATTAATAGAAAGTTATGTGGAAGGGAAAAGTGTGGAAGAAAAAGGTGCACAAGCAGCAGGGATGACCGCAGCCTGGAGAGGATTGTCAGGAAAAGGCCATTGAAAAGTGTTGGGGACTTTCACAGGGAGTGGACTGAGGCTGGAGTCAGTGCATCAAGAGCCACCACACACAGACACTTCCGGATGGCAAGGCGACGCCGGAGGCAGCCATTTCTTGGCTGTCAGCCTCGTGGCTCCATAGAGCCGCCGAAAACAGCGCCGATCAGCTGTTTGGCGGCTTGGAAGCCCCCACTTCGGGAGAAGAGGAGGGGGTGAGCGTCCAGGTAGGGGTAGAGCTCTCCAGGGCCGCCAGAACTTAGAGTTTTGGTGGCGGAAGGATTGAGCCCCCCCAAAGCCTGGGCATGCTCCGGACTGCGAGGCGTCTCTGCTCCGGTTTTTTTTGGAGAACAGGGTGTTCGCAACTATCCCTGCTAGCAAGGAAGAGCTTATGAGAACGAGGACGCAGGCAGAGCGATGCAGGAAATTTTGGTGAAGATGATGTTTTGATCTTTAACTCAATGGACTTTGCTGAATCTGCATGTGAAAGTGAGTAGTTAACAATAGAGGGTGAAAATGGCGACTATATCTTCTAAAGTTCCTGCCCTGAGGCAGCAGTCTTCGGCGAAAACTTTATTGTCCTCTGCATCTGAATCTGTATCAGCTTTTACAGTAAAAGATTTGCAGAGTTTGCTCCAAGAAACTATGGAAAAGCAAATGCAACAATTTGTTGAGATAATGGAGAAAAAGTTGGAGGAGAAGTTTACAGAGAAATTAGCAGAAATGAGAGCAGACATCACATCTGCAACGTTAAATATGGCTAAAAGCATTGAGATTTTGGATGAAAAAGTGGAAGATCTTGTTCAAAATGATACTAGAATGGAAGCCAAAATGACAGAAACTGAAAATATGATAGCGAAAATGGATTATGATTTGATTTCGACACAGTATTTTCAGATGGAGCTTGCTTTGAGAATCAGAGGCTTAAAAGAAAATCCTAAGGAAAATTTGACGAAAATGGTTTCTGAGGTTTTGGAAGGGGTGTTGGAGCGACCAGCAGATGAAATAATGGAAGATATAGATAAAATCTTCCGTGTTAATTCGTGGATTGCAAGACAAAGGAAATTACCCAGAGATGTGGTGGTTTATTTCACAAAGAGAAAGATTAGAAATGAAGTTATCCAGGCCTCCTATAATATTGATTTTGTAATGGATGAGCAAAAAGTTTTGATTTTAAAAGAGATTCCTGCAAGAATTTTAAGAAAAAGGAAGGAATTTGCTTTTTTGACACAAGAATTGAGACGACGTGATATTAAGTTTAGATGGCAAATACCAGAGGGTATGGTGGTGACTTATGAAGGTACGAGGCATTGTCTTACCACGGTGGTTCAGGCACGTGACTTTTACAGTAATGTTTTAAAAGCAGTCCCCATATCGTCTTTGGAGTCTACAAAGAAAAAAGGTGACAGAGAGCCTCAACGTTCCAGAGAGAATCCACAAGATGTTGAAGGGTTAACGCAGACAGATGTGAAAGTTACAGGAGTGGGTCAAATTTCATCACCACAGGAGAAGGCCAGAAATTGGAAGAGATGTGCTGCTTCTGGAAGAATGAAGCAAACCTGAGGATTTAGTTGCATAATTGCAAGAGATGATAATGTAATAAGGATGCTAGAAGGATTAAGTATGTGGGGATTCATTTTTCACCCTTATAAAATAATTATATAATATTTTGTGTTGCTTTAGTTTTAAGATGATTATGAAAATTTAATTGGGAAGATTTGTAGTAGTGTTTATTGATATTCTGTAGGTTATGCTTTGTTATTTGGATGGAAAGTTTTAAGCCTGGAAGGTAGTGTATGGTATTTTAAGTTGTATAATATATTAGGAGAAGGAAAGGTTGTATTAATTTGGTTTTAGTATGTTAAAGTTTAGTTGGGTAGAAGAATAGTTTTATAAAACTGATACAAAATTGTTTTATGTGTGATTGAAATTAATTTGTAATACTTTTATGGGCAATATTGGAGTAGGTAATAGAATATAAGAATATAAGAATGATGTGATTATATTAAAAAAAATTAAGTTTGGAAGTAATCTATGGTATTTTAATTTGTATAATATATCAGGATAATATGAATTTAAAGCTTAGTTGGGAAGAAGAACAGCGTTGGACAATTGATATAAATTGTTTTATTTGTGATTGTTTTTATTGGGTGGATTGAAAAGTATTATATTGTTTTAGAATAATTATTGATATGATATATATATATGTTTGGAGTTTATCTATATGAGTTAAAGTTCGATAGTCTATATAGTTCAGGATTGTTTGCGTAAGCTAGATTATGATTGTTTGTATTTTTATACCCTGTATTCTGCTCTGGGAAGTGGGGGGGAGGGGAAAGGGAGGGTGGGGTTGGGGAGGGTTGGAGAGGGTGGGAGGGAAGGGGGCTGGGGGGGTTTCTTTTTTCCCTTTTTTTTGTTTTGTTTTTGTTGTTTGTTAAAGCTAAAATGTATTCTAAAACTTTTTAATAAAAAAAAGAGCCACCACACACAGACAGATCCTGGACATGAGCTTCAAATGTCGTATTCCTCTTGTCAAGCTGCTCCTGAACAACAACGTCAGAAGCGTCTTACCTGGGCTAAAGAAAAACGGAACTGGTCTGTTGCTCAGTGGTCCAAAGTCCTCTTTTCTGATGAGAGCAACTTTTGCATCTCATTTGGAAACCAAGGACCCAGAGTCTGGAGGAAGAATGGAGAGGCACACACTGCAAGATGCTTGAAGTCCAGTGTGAAGTTTCCACAGTCTGTGTTGATTTGGGGAGCCATGTCATCTGCTGGTGTTGGTCCACTGTGCTTCATTAAGTCCAGGGTCAACGCAGCCGTCTACCAGGAGATTTTGGAGCACTTCATGCTTCCTTTTGCAGACGAGCTTTATGGGGATGCTGACTTCATTTTCCAGCAGGACTTGGCACCTGCCAACACTGCCAAAAGCACCAAAACCTGGTTCAATGACCGTGGGATTACTGTGCTTGATTGGCCAGCAAACTCGCCTGACCTGAACCCCATAGACCAGGTATGTCAAACTCGCAATGTCACGTGACGTCACGCGATGTATCGGAACTTTTTCCCATTGCTTTTTCCTATTGCTAAGCACATTGATTTGTGCTTAGATTGTAAGCTGCCCTGAGTCTTCGGAGAAGGGCGGGATATAAATGGGATTTTTTAAAAAATTGCCAAAAATGGGATGGGCGCGGTTTCTCCGTGATGCTCTGGCCCACGGGCCGGCAGTTTGACACTCCTACCATAGAGAATCTATGTGTTCTGAACCAGCCCTCTTCTCGCACCCCTAATCAAAAGAAGAGTCTGGAAAGCGTCCAAGGCTAAAAGGCTTCTGCCAAGATTTAATTACGCAGTTAACAAAAACACAAGAGCTTGTCTTCTCAAGCGGGAAAAGTTGCTTTCAGCAACCAGCCCCTCCCCAAACACTTCTTTTATAGAGAGCTCAGGGCGTGGTCTCCCTGTGCCTCCTCCCGAGGAGTCCCATAGTCTTTCTTTGTTTGTCCCTGCTCGTCTGCCTCCTGCGTCGGGCGTCCTTGAACAGGGCCAGCTGTGGGTCGTCATCCTCCGCACTCTCGGGCTCACACAGCTGAGAAGAGGTCCCCGGCTGAGGGCTCTGCAAAGCCTCCAAATCATCATCATCAGCCGGTTCGTTTCCCTCCTCCCCCACATCTGAGTCCTCCGATACATCGGAGCCGGCTGTCGGACCCACAGGCTGGCCCTGAGTCACAACACTATGGGGCATTGCCAAGAGAAAGATGAGAGACATGAGACCAAACAATGCAGAAGAGCTGAAGGCCGCTATTGAAGCATCCTGGTCTTCCATAACACCTCAGCAGTGCCACAGGCTGATGGCTTCCATGCCACGCTGCATTGAGGCAGTAATTGCTGCAAAAGGGGCCCAAACCAAGTACTGAGTACATATGCATGCTTATACTTTTCGGAGGTCCGATATTGTTCTATGTACACTCCTTGTTTTATTGATTGCATGTACTGTAATATTCTAATTTTCTGAGATTCTGGATTTGGGGTTTTCATGAGCTGTAAGCCATAATCATCACAATTATGACAAATCACGGCTTGAACTATCTTGTTTTGCATGTAATGAGTCTATCTCATATATTAGTTTCCCCTTTTAAGTTGCATTACTGAAATAAATGAACTTTTGCACGATATTCTAATTTTTTGAGTTTCACCTGTACACTCATTTATCTTTCAAAAGGAGAGTAAAAACAGCTGTCTTTGGTAGGGTCTTTGAAGTATGTTTTGGCCTTAAGGCTGATGAGTAGATAGCATACAAATTATTGTGAATGGTTGACTATTCATCTCCCACTGTAGCTTAGGTAAAAGGAGAGGTATTGACCCAGGAGAAGGATGAAGAGGTAAGACTGATCCAAGAACATCTATTTACTTCAAAGGGATTAAATCTCCAGGGACAAGAAAACTTCATAACAACCTACATGGTAGTTTAAAACAAAATAGAAGATTGGATTGTTCAAAGAGTGATTCTAACATCTGGCTGCATCTAAGTGGCAACTTGACTAGAGGAAGTCTTTATCTTCTGCTTGAGTACAAGTGGCACTGATTAATCCAAATTTCCAGCTTCAGTCTCAAGCTTTCAAGAAAGTGGCCTGGGTTAGATGCTTCCTTTTGTAACAATATTCCTCTAGTTCCTTCCTTTTGACATGGAGGTAGTGATCTCCTATGCTCTGGATAAACATGAATCTGGTTCAAAGTGCCAGAGTCAGCTGTATCAGATTTGGATGCCGCATAAATGTTGCTATGGCTGAGACTATCTGTGATAATTACTTGATTGGAGGTCTTTCTCATTTGAGGAGGACTCTTCAATCAGACAAAGTAAGATTGGAGAGAGAGAAAAGAACTGTTGATTTCAAAGATTTTTAAATAATAAGAGACTGCTGTTTGCAGATTAAACACCAATATGTACTTGGAAAATATGCATACAACACATGTCACATTCCTAACACTCAGCAATATGCTTCTGTCAGAACTGAAGAAGCTTCTTTGATGAGAAGCAAAACGTCTTCAAGGAAAAATAAAGAAAGTCCAGTTGCCTTTTGAAAAAAGCCAACTATGATCTGGATGACTGAGAATCTTCATAGACACTGTCAGTTCTCATCCAGTCACTCATGCATACTTACATTTATGCTGTGTATAATTCCAATTTTATTAGAAGCTGTGTATTAATGGTGTTAGAAGTAGTTCCCTAAATGTTGCATATAAGCTATGTATTTGTATTTATTCGTTCAAACCAACAATGTTTGGCTACGGCCAAAGACAATTTATACAGTAAGACTTAATGGTACACTGGACTGATCCAATGCAAGAAAATTTAGCCTCCTATGCAAAATCCAGTAAAATCTTTCTGTGTTGTTACCAGTTGCTGCAGTGCAAATTGTATTCTGTGTAATGATACAACTGATTCAGGGATTTATGGTGTGTACTGAAGATGATAACAGATCAGTTGGGATGCATACATGTTCAAAAGGCTGGAAATCCCCACTCGGCAAGATGGAAGGAAGGAAAGCTGGCTATCTGCCAATCCATACCTTGCGTGAACCCTTTCTTTTTACAGCAATGACAATAAAACTACACTGAGTGGTGATGAAAGGACATTAAAAGAGCAGTCACAAACTATTAATTTCTCCTGTGTGTCAAAGGATATCTCTGTGATGCAAGAAATAATGAAAATAATAAATTGGTAGATCAAGCAAGCAAGGGAAAAAATGCATTCTAGGCTGAGGTCATTCAGAATGGGGACACCTATCTGTATCGTTTATAAAAAGCTTAGACTTTGGCATGGAAACATTACTATTTAGGAAATATCAGAGATACACACATTTTCCTAATCACAGGATTGTTATGACAATATAACCGAGGAGCAAAATAAGCAGAAGTCATAAGGCTAATTCACAGTCTTCCTTTTTTCCAGGCACAAGATTGCTCCTATGCAAGATATTTATATAAAGATTGTTTGAAGCTGCATGAATTTTATTATGCAGTGAAATTGCTTTCATTCAAAGGAGAGTGCAGAAGGTTCTGCAGATCCCTGATTGGTAAAGGAAGTCATTTATTTGTACAATATGCTCTTTCATTCAGGTTCTTATAGGGATATTTTTCACTTGCAAAATAAAAAACAAAACAAAATAACAGCAAACCTTTGCCTACATACACAACATGAGAATTCATTGCCATTTACTATGAAAGGTTATACACAACCTGTGTTTGCTTCTACATGACATGAGAACCTATGGAACAGAGTATTTAACAGACATGTGTGGGTTTTTCCCCCCTATTTTATACAGAAATAATGTTAGCCAGTCTTGATACAGCTGCAAGTTCAGATTGAGTAAGATTAAGTTCGGGATGAATTTTGAGTTAGTAGACAATGTTTTCATCTCAAAACCATCTTACTTAATATTTAACATCCTACTCTCAGCCCCCTGGGGAAGAAGAAATATGATTCTGCATTAAATGAATAAGGCTTTTGCTGATGCATTAGTGAACATGTATTAAACAGCAAAGTTAAACAGAGGGTTTTTTATCACTGTTTTCCTATGAAGTATTAGTATAGAGATCTCTACTTAGAAGGCAAAATTATAGTTGTTGTCAGAAATACTACGTCCATTCTTCATCTCTTTACCTTTACTGAACACTTCTGTGTTTTCTTTCTATTGTAACAAGATCTGTTATTCTTATGAGAAATGAAGCAATATTCCTAACATAGACCCTGAAGCGGTTACACTAGTTATTTATGATGCTTCTGTGTTTTGCAGTGTTTTTCCAGCTGACATAGTCTAACAGAAGCCAATGTAAAAAAAACAACAACGGTAGATGCTGAGCATTAAAAAACAAAAGTGTTCCCTTATCTTCAAAACTGCTGCAGCAATCCTGAAGGTCCTTAATTTGCAAGATACTCGTAAGCTTCAAGCTTGCAAGGCTGTCCTGCAAGCCGATCAATTATCATTTATTTATGCCCTAATTCAGGGTATGATTTCAAGTACATTGTGTCATATGTGTGTACATCCGAACATTCTCATACACAGAATAACAAAATTGTATCTGTTATCTGTCATGTGTCTGTCTGCTGTCCATCCATCATCCATCCATCCGTCCGTCTATTTGTCCACCCAGTGATGGGATTCAGCCAGTTCGCACCACTTTGCCAGAACCAGTAGCTAATTTTTTGAACCGGTTCTTCACATATTTGAGTCCCATCACTGTATCTATCTATCTCTACCCAGAAGCTACCAGCGGGCAAGGTCCTGTTACAGGTTGGGACTTGCAGCACTCACCACAAGTACTCCCTAGTACTTGAGCACAGCAGTACCCAATTTTTTTTTATTTTTTATTTTTGGTAGAGAGGCCTGGCTAATACAATGCAATAGGAGGCTCAGCTTTCCTACAGAGGCTGCCTCATGGAAACCTTGTGTTGTTCTGCAAGCAGCTACTATTGTCACTAGCCTGTAAGTGCACTGCTTTTTTTAAGGAGTCACCTTTTTTTATGGAGTTTGTGGGCTGAGTCCCACAAAACCCTTGGATGGCTGAATGGGGAGTGGACCAAGGCCTACAAGCTGCAACAGGCCCCCATGCAGCAGTATCTTTTGTGGAAAGCTTGGGTAGCTGAGTGGCTGGTTTGGAAACAAGCCAAATGTCTGGTGGGATAGATTGTGGAGCTAGTGGGATCACCAGTGGGATCTAATAGGATAGAAGCTACTCTTTTTTTTTTGCCAGTTTACCACTTCTCATTTTGACAACAGACTGGTGTGCTATTATAATAGACATAATTACATTTACTTCATTTATTGATGAAGCCAAATTTCTCTTGAGGAATTATGAAAATAAGCCTTGTGACTCTTTTCTGATTGGTAAGCTGCACACCTGAGGAAAATGTTGCATTCAATGTTTAAAATAATACACTCTGAAGACTTATACATCAGCATATGCATGGAAAAAATTCTCAATTTGGGTTTTTTGGGGGGTGGGGTTTTGGGGGATTTAGATTGTTAGTTTTTTGTTTTGTTTTGGATATTTTGGGGGAGGTGGTTGCTCTATCACAATTTCCCACCCTGATGATAGTTTTGATCTTTGTGCCTTAATGTATTGTTTTCTGTATGAATTTTTTATCTGAAATTATGTTACAATATTTGGAAAGGTACAAATTTTAAATAATTCAGCACTCTAAAAATTTGTACCGTATATTTGAGGGAACACCTGCTGCCGGCATCAAACGCCCTTCGCCCAGTGCGCTCCCACAGGGAGGGTCTGCTCAGGGTGCCGCCGGTGAGAGATTGCCGGCGGGTGACACCCAGGGATAGGGCCTTCTCAGTGGGAGCGCCTGCCCTCTGGAACCAGCTGCCGGTGGAGCTGAGGACTGCCCCCGACCTCCGATCATTCCGCCGGGGCCTGAAGACCTGGCTCTTTGAGCTCTCGGGCCCAGGCTGAGGAGAAATTTTAATTGGGGTTTTAAGTATACAGGGTCAATTTAATATTTTTTAATTTGGTTTTTTAACTTTTGTATGGTGGATTTTTTAATTTCCTGTAAACCGCCCTGAGTCCTCAGGGAATAGGGCGGTATATAAATGTAACTAAATAAAAAAATAAAATAAAATATACTTGAGTATAAGCCGAATTTTTCAGCCCACTTTTTGGGCTGAAAAATTCCACTTCGGCTTATACTCCAGTCAACAAAAAAACTTACCGAGGACTTGTGCGCGGCCGAGGCTTTGGTGCTTCCGGGATCGCGCGCACCTCTCCCAAGCCACCGCCGTCCGAGACCTGCCGAAGTTTGGGGAGGTTTGGGGAGGTGCGCGCGCAAAAGAAGCGGAAAGAAGCAGGCAGGCAGGGCGCGGAGGAACGGAGACCTGCCGACGTTTGGGGAGGTTTGGGCGCCTCCCCAAACCTCCCCAAACGTCGGCAGGTCTCCGTTCCTCCTGCCGACGTTTGGGGAGGTTTGGGCGCCTCCCCAAACCTCCCCAGGTCTCCGTTCCTCCGCGCAGACCTGCCGACGTTTGGGGAGGTTTGGGCGCCTCCCCAAACCTCCCCAAACATCGGCAGGTCTCCGTTCCTCCTGCCGACATTTGGGGAGGTTTGGGCGCCTCCCCAAACCTCCCCAGGTCTCCGTTCCTCCGCGCAGACCTGCCGACGTTTGGGGAGGTTTGGGCGCCTCCCCAAACCTCCCCAAACGTCGGCAGGTCTCCGTTCCTCCTGCCGACGTTTGGGGAGGTTTGGGCGCCTCCCCAAACCTCCCCAGGTCTCCGTTCCTCCGCGCAGACCTGCCGACGTTTGGGGAGGTTTGGGCGCCTCCCCAAACCTCCCCAAACGTCGGCAGGTCTCCGTTCCTCCTGCCGACGTTTGGGGAGGTTTGGGCGCCTCCCCAAACCTCCCCAGGTCTCCGTTCCTCCGCGCAGACCTGCCGACGTTTGGGGAGGTTTGGGCGCCTCCCCAAACCTCGGCAGGTCTCCGTTCCTCCTGCCGACGTTTGGGGAGGTTTGGGCGCCTCCCCAAACCTCCCCAGGTCTCCGTTCCTCCGCGCAGACCTGCCGACGTTTGGGGAGGTTTGGGCGCCTCCCCAAACCTCCCCAGGTCTCCGTTCCTCCGCGCAGACCTGCCGACGTTTGGGGAGGTTTGGGCGCCTCCCCAAACCTCCCCAAACGTCGGCAGGTCTCCGTTCCTCCTGCCGACGTTTGGGGAGGTTTGGGCACCTCCCCAAACCTCCCCAGGTCTCCATTCCTCCGCGCAGACCTGCCGACGTTTGGGGAGGTTTGGGCGCCTTCCCAAACGTCGCCGGGTCTCCGTTCCTCTGCGCCCTGCCTGCCTGCTTCTTTCCGCTGTGGAAAGAAGCAGGCAGGCAGGGCGCAGAGGAACGGAGACCCGGCGACGTTTGGGGAGGCGCCCAAACCTCCCCAAACGTCGCCGGGTCTCCGTTCCTCTGCGCCCTGCCTGCCTGCTTCTTTCCACAGCGGAAAGAAGCAGGCAGGCAGGGCGCAGAGGAACGGAGACCCCGCGACGTTTGGGGAGGTTTGGGGAGGCGCCCAAACCTCCCCAAACGTCGGCAGGTGTCCGTTCCTCCGCACCCTGCCTGCCTGCTTCTTTCCGCTGTGGAAAGAAGCAGGCAGGCAGGGCGCGGAGGAACGGAGACCCGGCGACGTTTGGGGACTTTTGGGGAGGTGCCCAAACCTCCCCAAACGTCGGCAGGAGGAACGGAGACCTGCCGACGTTTGGGGAGGTTTGGGGAGGCGCCCAAACCTCCCCAAACGTCGGCAGGTCTGCGCGGAGGAACGGAGACCTGGGGAGGTTTGGGGAGGCGCCCAAACCTCCCCAAACGTCGGCAGGAGGAACGGAGACCTGCCGACGTTTGGGGAGGTTTGGGGAGGCGCCCAAACCTCCCCAAACGTCGGCAGGTCTGCGCGGAGGAACGGAGACCTGGGGAGGTTTGGGGAGGCGCCCAAACCTCCCCAAACGTCGGCAGGAGGAACGGAGACCTGCCGACGTTTGGGGAGGTTTGGGGAGGCGCCCAAACCTCCCCAAATGTCGGCAGGTCTGCGCGGAGGAACGGAGACCTGGGGAGGTTTGGGGAAGCGCCCAAACCTCCCCAAACGTCGGCAGGAGGAACGGAGACCTGCCGACGTTTGGGGAGGTTTGGGGAGGCGCCCAAACCTCCCCAAACGTCGGCAGGTCTGCGCGGAGGAACGGAGACCTGGGGAGGTTTGGGGAGGCGCCCAAACCTCCCCAAACGTCGCCGGGTTTCCGTTCCTCTGCGCCCTGCCTGCCTGCTTCTTTCCACAGCGGAAAGAAGCAGGCAGGCAGGGCGCAGAGGAACGGAGACCCCGCGACGTTTGGGGAGGTTTGGGGAGGCGCCCAAACCTCCCCAAACGTCGGCAGGTGTCCGTTCCTCCGCACCCTGCCTGCCTGCTTCTTTCCGCTGTGGAAAGAAGCAGGCAGGCAGGGCGCGGAGGAACGGAGACCCAGCGACGTTTGGGGAGGTTTGGGGAGGCGCCCAAATCTCCCCAAACGTCGGCAGGTGTCCGTTCCTCTGCGCCCTGCCTGCCTGCTTCTTTCCGCTGTGGAAAGAAGCAGGCAGGCAGGGCGCGGAGGAACGGAGACCCGGCGACGTTTGGGGACTTTTGGGGAGGCGCCCAAACCTCCCCAAACGTCGGCAGGTGTCCGTTCCTCCGCGCCCTGCCTGTCTGCTTCTTTCCGCTGCGGAAAGAAGCAGGCAGGCAGGGCGCAGAGGTCCGGAGACCTGCCGACGTTTGGGGAGGTTTGGGGAGGTGCGCGCGCACCTCCCCAAACCTCCCCAAACTTCGGCAGGTCTCCGGACGGCGGCGGCTTGGGAGAGGTGCGCGCGATCCTGGAAGCACCGAAGCAAGTCCTCGGTAAGCTCCGGGCGGTCACTTCCTTCGCGTCTCCTGAGGGAAGGGGGGGCGACTGGAGCGGGCGTGTTTCCTCGCCTGCTGGGCGCCGCGATTTGCCCGGGGAACGCGCGGGCCCCGAATGGCAGCGTGGAGCAAGGAAGCTGACAGCCAGGGCTTCCCCGAGAGCCGCGGCCACACAGGGTATTCCTGTGTATTCAGGCTTGCAAAATGGCGGATCGAGCCTCTGCTGGCGGCAGAGGCTTGCAGAACGGCGGATCGGCTTATACTCGAGTCAACAACTTTTTCCAGTTTTTGGGGGTGAAATTGGGGGTCTCGGCTTATACTCAAGTCGGCTTATACTCAAGTATATACGGTATGTTGTTCATGAAGATGCAAAGCATTTCTTATTCCATCCCTAAACAACATATTTACTCTAACCTCTTACTTTTGCTTAAAATTACATGATTTTCCCCCATTCTAAATCCATCTACTTCTGTTCTTACTTCTGATGCTTCTAAAACAGGTTGCTAATTGTATTGGGTGTTACTAAAAATAAATGACCTGAACTTATATAGATAGCATAATACAGACATTATTAGATGGAGATAATATCAAAGGGCATTAGATTTATAATGGACTTGGAGAGGACATTTATATAGATAATATAGCACAGGCATTTTAAGATAGCTAAATAGAAAGACAGACAGAATAAATATTTTATATATTGGTTATACAGTATTTACACAAAGGACCTGGAGAAGATTTACTGAATTATCAGAATTCTTGTCTATATTGTTATTTTATTTCACAATAAACAGAAATAGGAGAAAGAAAGAAGGAACAGGTTCTTGGAAATTCAATATATGTGAAATTCATTCAAAGCAACCATGAATATTGAGCATTCTATAATCCTAAAAGCATGTAGAGGTGCCTGATTATGCAAATCCCCTCATTACGCTGGCAAAGATTTTTAACATTCTGATAGGAACAGTTTTAAGTTCTTTTCCTGATTTTGCAACTCTGCTGGAATAATCGGGAGATGTAAGCTTGTTTGTTTGCTTGCTTGAATATTTATTTCTCAGAAACAAATGAGAATGGTAGGCTTTCCAAAGCTGCTTTAAAAAAAAAACTATATGGCCATCAGAGATTTCAGTGTAGGGCATTGAAACTACGTAGGCAATGAAAAAAATATAAGAGCAAATATTTTGGCCTCTCCGTGAATATAACATTTCAGCTTCATTTCTTTCTTTTTATTCAAGGTTTCTAGAGCTGTCCAGAAGTTTCCCATCTGTACTGTTTGATAACAGGATTTCATTAGTGTATAATGGTTTTGTAGAGTTTGGTTGTATGTAATCAATTTTTCTTAGAAACCTTGAGATGGCCCCTGACAAATGCTAAAGTGAGTGAACATGCTGTGCACTGAAGATATATAAGATAAGGAGGTGAATTTAGATTTTTTTTCTGTCAATCAGTCAGTTTTATTGTAGTTTTAAAAAGACCAGCCCAGCAAAGATACATCTCAAAATCCTGTCTACTACAGTAGTTACAAAAGTAACAGTGGTAATGCATTTTATTTGCAGTAATGCCATATAATTATAACATTTATGCTGTCAAGCAGTTAATATCATGTAAAGATTAAATTGCAAGTTATACACAGGTGTGGAAAATGAGAGATTGTTTTGAAAAAAACCTATTTATAATACTTATTTGCATTCATCTCTTAAAGCCTGTTGTACGTCTGTTAAGATTAAGACTTATCCAAAGATATTCTCAAATGTGGCCCTGCCCAGTTAAGGTATACAGTAAGGATGCACAAAAATTAGGAAACATTTGTTATTAGGTTAGAATAAAATAAGCTCATTCTTAGTGCTGAAATATTTTAATACCTGAAGAAAGCAGAATAGAAGAAAAGAGAACAAAATGCAAGACTTTCAAATAGAAATCGAATCACTGTTTCAAAAGAAAGCAAACATGGTACCAATAGTACGGTAATAGGTGCTTTACTCGGAATAGCTTACATCCTATGGCAAAACCTTTAAAATCCTCAAAGATTCACGTTTGCCTATCCCAGGTCCTTGGGAAGCACTGGATAGGTGGATAAAAATGCTAAATCCATTTTGAACATCTGGATGACTGTGTATCATACCAATAATAGTAATAATTATCCCAACTTTTATATATATGGTCATTCTTAAAAACATTAAAATAAATCACCATAACCTACAATGGAACACATAACGTTCTTCTTAACTGGTGAAAAATTTGTCTACTCTTTCGATTGGAGCCTATGATCAGAAATCTCCTCCTCTTTTCAAAAGAAAACAGAGGTCTTCTAAAATTCTTTAAATAAACCTTCTGCACTGTTCATTCAACAGATTAAGATTCAAAGAAACTAGCTAATCTTTTAAAGTTTTATTTTAATCAGAACATATCCTGACCTGAAGAGAAACAAGCTCTGGCTTGGGGGGAAAAAAAGCCAGGCTAGCAAGCAGGCAGACACAAATTGTACTTTCTCCTGTTCTCGTGATGTTTTCCAGTGCTATAAATTAAATAAAAATAAATATAACCTCCTTGGCCAATTTTTCTGTAGGCACTGACACCTCACTTACTTAGCAAGATTAAAGCAACAGATTTGATATCTCTGTCTTGGTGTTGCAGCCTGTCTACTAAGCACAATGCAGCAAAACAGCTATGTTGCTCTTTGCTGATGGCTTGGCTTGCATACAGAAGTGTCTACTGTCAGGAAAAAAAAGGCTGGTGTGACATCAAGACACATGCACAGAACACAAGAATATCAAAAGAATATCAAAACACAAGGATTTGCGAAAACATATTAAAGCCCAACAAATATTCACAAATGAGAAGTTTTGCATTTTTTACATGTAGCCTGAAATTCAATATTAAGAGGACCAAACAGAACACATATAAAAGCCAAACAGTACAACAAAATGCAATTAGACTAGTGCTTCTTTTGCAACACATATGGAATCTACTCTCATGAAATCTAACTATCCCAAAACAATGTTTTAAAAGGCAGTAACTGACGTCTTCTTCTTTTGTCTGGTCATGACAGCTTTTATCTGCATGCCCCACTCCCACACAAGATTTTCCAAATGGGAGGATTAAAAAAAAATCAACATGGTGGCTATGACAGTTGAAGTCCCACTTCTTAAGTGTTTTGAGAAAAAGGTTGAGGTTTCAATCACGTGGCTGTGACTGCCAACTTTTTTCCCCTCTTCACTCCACTCTACTAGATACCTCTGCCATCAATACCATCCCATCTAAACAAATGGCATTAGGAACAAAAATATTTATTAGGTAAGATTGGGGACAGGGAAGGAAGGGAAAGCAATCCAATCATAAGCCAGAAGACAACAGCCCAATTACAATACTCAGAACAGTCAGACTTAGAAGCCTCATGTCTTGAAAAAAAATGACCATAGCTAGCATAACAGAGTCAGGGGTTACTCTCTGATTAATATTACTTCCAATTAGTAATACTAATTGCTGTAGGCTGTAGTGATGTACAGATAAAACACTTCTAGACAATTACCTTTGGTTGTATGTAACCAGTTTTTCTTAGAAACCTTGAAGTGGCCCCTGACAATAGAATAGAAAGTCAGAATAGTCAGACTTAGAAACCTTATGTCTTTAAAAAAAACACCCACAAAATTTGATTCACACCTGGAATAAAACAGTATCTGGCCTTGAGACAAAATTCTAGAAACATATCCATTTCTTTGTTCATCTCTAATTTACACTCTCCTAGCCAACGTGTTTTGTTGCATGATCAAAATACTCAAAATGGTTGTCCGGAGGCCCCAATGTTTCAAAGTCAAAATGGTGTTTCCTTTCATGCCTTTAATTTTGACTCTGAGCTGAGTGGTTCTCCTGTCTCAGCTTGGTAACAGGAAGCCCTTCCCAGCGGTGCATAAAGAAGCACTTATTCAAGACATAGTTTCAGGCACAGCAAAGAGCATTCTTTGCAGATAGCCTGTGGGAAGGGAATTCTAGAACCTGCCAATATCACTTTCCGGGAAAATAAAAATACCAGCTTAATAAAATGCTCCAACACTACAGGCAAACAGTAGGCAATATTACACTGGACTCCTAAAAAAAAGATTGGTTGTATCAGTGTCAAGGCCACAATAAGTTGGGGAGAAAAAAAAAGTGTGTTTCCAGATATACTGTACATGCATCCTATAAAAAGAGTGTGAATACACTTCAGCAAGGAATTTTCAGGTACAAATTATTTTCTTCTGCTTCTAAAATGGATCATTCTCAATTTTTCAACAAGATTTTTTGTGTAGCTTTAAAATAGCTGATATATTCTTTCGACATTCCTGTTACATGTGCCATAGTAATAACTCCATAACTCAAAGATGGCAAATGAGTATAAACTCTTCAGTGATGCTTTCAAAGAAAATACACATAATTCTTAGATTAAAATCCTATGCAACATTGTACAATTCCATTGCACTTTAATGGAAACTGCATTATCTGTACATTGCTTTGAAAATGAAATTGCATGGTATTCACTACTCATTTGTATATGTATATGAAATAAACAACACATCTGTGTTATTTATTCATGTAGACTCCTGTAGGGCCCACATGAAGCTTTGATAAGCTTTAGTAGCAAAGATCAGAACCCCTAAACATTCAAAAGGGTACAAAGTTATATATATATATATATATATATATATATATATATATATATATATATATATATGTGTGTGTGTGTGTGTGTGTGTGTGTGTGTGTGTGTAAATTTTAAATTGCTAACAAAGAATTAAGGGAGACTGATATGCATTTCAAACTTATTAGTTTTCATCAGTCAGCCATACCCTTCTGAGATTCGAACCTGGGCTGATTGCACATTAGGCGGTTGTTTATATATATATGGGACGCGGTGGCTCAGTGGGTTAGGACGCTGAGCTTGTCGATCAGAAGGTCGGCAGTTTGGCGGGTCGAATCCCGAGTGCCGCGTAACAGAGTGAGCGCCTGTTACTCGTCCCAGCTTCTGCCCACCTAGCAGTTCGAAAGCACGTAAAAATGCAAGTAGAAAAATAGGGACCACTATGGTGGGAAGGTAACAGCATTCCGTGCGCCTTTGGCGTCTAGTCATGCCAGCCACATGACCACGGAGACGTCCTCGGACAAACGCTGGCTCTTCGGCTATGAAACGGAGATGAGCACCGGCCCCTAGAGTCGGAAACGACTAGCACGCATGTGCGGGGGGAACCTTTACCTTTATATATATGTATATGTATATGTATATGTATATGTATATGTATATGTATATGTATATATGTGTGTGTGTGTGTGTGTGTGGTGTGTGTGTGTGTGTGTGTTAGTGTTCCAACATTAGGCCCTCCATGGCCTTCCCCACCTCATGTGCACTTAACGAGCCACATGCATCTTAACGAACAGGGAGTAATCTCGTTCGAGGTACGAGATTCACTCCCACGAGTTTTTGACTTATGAATGGAATGGGCAGGCTCCATTACAATCATAACTCGAGATTTCACAAGTGGAAAATTGCCATCAAGAACTTCTGTCTTCATCACGGGCTTTCTTTTTCACAGTATGAGCATCCAAAAGCTTTAGCAAGCTAGAACCTGACCCAGACAATGCGTTGAATTAAGTAAATATAGAATGCAAGTGGTAAAAAAACCTTAAGCATGACAACTAATTACACAGTTTTTTTGCACTCAAAGGAGATATTTGCTGCAAGTGCCTAGGAACAATTTTCGTGCCTTTCCGGAATGAAGCCTTGTGCACATTGGACTAAATAAAAGATAAAATCTGCTTGATTTAGAAAAGTTTATAGTTCTTCCCTTTTCTTTTTCAGTGCTTCATTACCACACATTTCATACTGAAGTTAATTGGAATCACACACTGCTTCTCTTGATTTTATTTTTTTAATAAAAAAGAAAGCATGGCTTGAGACAACGTTTAGTACGTGTATTGGTACATATTCAGGGAAGAAAACAAAATTATTTTATCTCAATGCCTAAGTTAAAAATGCACCACACACATGAAGAGAGAGAGAGAGAGAGAGAGAGAGAGAGAGAGAGAGAGGGAGGGAGGGAGGGAGGGAGGGAGGGAGGGAGAGGGAGAGGGAGAGGGAGAGGGAGAGGGAGAGGGAGAGGGAGAGAGAGAGAGAGAGAGAGAGAGAGAGAGAGAGAGAGAGAGAGAGAGAGAGAGAGAGAGAGAGAGAGAGAGAGAGAAGTCACAGAGACACAGATAGAGAGTGAAAATATTTGGGGTCAAGAATAAAGTTTGCATAATGTTTTTGATTAGCAACTAACTCTGCTCCAATGATGAAGTCAATGGGAGTTTCACTAGTGATTTCATTAAAAGGAAACAATCAATTCTTTGTAATTGTAAAAAATAGTTACTGGAAGACTAATAGTAGAGGTTCAGTTTAGAGGCTCAAACCTCATGAGCCATTTGGATCTCTGCTTTATTTAGAAATCTATATATTTAGGTTGTAAGTCTACTTTGCTTGCCTTGTTTCATACCTAGCTAGTACTTTTCCCCTCCCTCATCCATTAATGGTTTAATTATATTCTTTCCTCTTCATTTCTTTAAGAGCCATCACTAAGATTAAAATCCTTGTTCAAAGCAGATCTAAGAAAGTAGGTGACTTTAGGGTTCATTTTCTAATTGATCAAACAAACTGTTAATTAAATGGATCTGTGCCTAATCAAAACACAGCTACATAAGAACAGTGTATCGTTTAACTGGGTCCATGAGATTGTCTTCATCAAGGGGAATGAAGATTCAGCTTGATTAGTAAGTAGTAGAAAACATTCAGATACTTCATTTAGGCCAACTCATACCAGAAGCCATGTTTAATTATTTATTTATATTTGTGCGTGTGTGTGTTGTTTTTTTTCTTTATCATGAGATGGAAAATTGGATTATAATGATGCTTTTTTTTTTAAAAAAAAGGATTGTTCTAAGGTTGCTGTAAGTAGAAGATATCTCCATATTTATCCAAATTAAAGGGAGAAAGAAAGATGTGTACTGGAAGAATTTCAGGTCCTATCACAGACAAATGTAGTCCATTGCATAATTGTACTCCAACGTTTTATTGGATTGGATTAATGTTATTTTTAAGAAGGATAGACATCATTTTCAAAATGGACTGAAGAACTGCATTCTGACATGAATTATCAAAGGAAAACCACACTTACTGAAAGAGTTGCAATTATGTCTTGCAAGTGACTCTGTCTGTGTTTTCTTCATGACTCCATCCATCCGTTCTGTGGGTCTCAGTTTCTCAGTTCTTGTTCATACTCTGCCTCATCCCTCATTTTGAACCAAAGGCATTCAAGCTCTTTTACTAGTTTTCTCTGAGAAAATCTGAATTTTTATCCACCATAAAACTTCATTTATTCTCAATCTGACCCATCCTTTCAAAATTCTTGATCAGATACACCATGATGCTGACACTTAGCTAACATAAGGCTTGAAGACACTCTTTTATTATGAGTTGAGTGAAAATTACATGAAACTTTCACAGGAGAGCTTGCTGAGGATATGGAAAATATTTGTAGCTGGGGTGGCAAAGGAGAACTGAAACAAGACACTTCAACAGATGTTCTGCTGAGGATGTTACCTAGCCTGGTGCCAAAATGTTTGGAAGCCAAATAGTAAAGCTTGGGAAACAAACCATCACCAACAGCTTGCTGAGGCCGTAGTGCTCTGTCTAGAACTTAAGGGAAAAATTGTCATGTATTTTGAGATGTCTACATGAAGTTTCCAGGAAAGATCATCTGGGCCTTTGGGACTGGGACATTTTGGATGTAAAGCTTTCAAGGTTCACAGTCTATAGAACTATATAGAAAGTACATAGAAAGCAAGAACTTGTGTATATATGGGCGTTACATGGTGACATTAATAAGCAAAGGAGAAACTCTAGATTTAATTAAGACAATGCATGAGACATACTATGGTTATTTTATTGAGTTTTTATGCTAAAGTTCCATAGAATAGAAATTTTACAGTTTTAATGGATTTAGAATTGTGTTAAATAGAGCCCTTGATAGGACATTCTTGGTCTATGCAAAACCCATTGGAAATAATACTTAAAGGTATCCAAGCAGCGTTTATTGAATTATAGTAACTAAATGTTCCTTCTCTCATTATTTCTTGTATATATTTGTGTCTACAATGCCCAAAAGGCACTTCTATCAGTTTTTCTTCAAACATCCTTACTCACTTAACTGAAGAGTTGCTTTTTAAAATTCCCTAAATCTGAAAACCTATTTAGAATATTGTCATAATAATTACAGAAAGAGATGTTGACCTGAAATCTGGAGAATTGCTTACACTTATTGGAGTTTATTGTTTTTAGTCTACATATTTTCTGAGAACAATTTAAATATTGTAATTCAGACTATAATTAGTGTATTTTTTTAATTTTAAGGAAAATATTACACATTGATATTACACAACTATAAAATGGAATTCATTTGGTTGGGTTTTGTATTATTATTTGATATTATTTTGCTTTTCTAGCCACCTTTGACTCTCGTTAATATTAAAGAAAACTAGCCAGCTTGCATTAGACATAATGGTGCTCAGCAAATTAAAGATCTTGCAATAGTTTGTGTGCATTCTTGAGAAAGCCAATTTCAATTTTAAAATTAGTCTGTTACATAATTTGGAGTTCTTAGTAGAAGGATAATTTGACTAGGTAGAAAAGGAGAAAGAAAAATAAAACCCATTATATAAACCTTTAGAACCTGGACTTATATTTTTATGTGTATTCATGTTCAGACTTATAGATAATGTGCAACAGAGTGACACCAAAATATGTGTGATAGGTAAAGGTAAAGGTTCCCCCGCACATGTGTGCTAGTCGTTTCCGACTCTAGGGGCCGGTGCTCATCTCCGTTTCAAAGCCAAAGAGCCAGCGCTTGTCCGAGGACGTCTCCGTGGTCATGTGGCCAGCATGACTAGATGCCAAAGGCGCACGGAACACTGTTACCTTTCCACCGTAGTGGTCCCTATTTTTCTACTTGCATTTTTACGTGCTTTCGAACTGCTAGGTTGGCAGAAGCTGGGACGAGTAACAGGCGCTCACTCTGTTACACGGCACTCGGGATTCAACCCGCTAAACTGCCGACCTTCTGATCGACAAGCTCAGCATCCTAACCCACTGAGCCACCGCGTCCCTCTAATATGTGTGATAAAACATGACAAATCACCATTACAGAAAATAAATTATCTCAAAAACTTTTGCAATTTTATAGAACTCAGCTTTAAGCAATTAATAATGAATTACACTGCACAGTTCTAAGTAACTGCTTCAATGTAGTTTATTAAATTGTATTTACAGATGCTACACATCTTCAAATATGCTTGAGTATGAATCCAAGAACACACAGTCTCTCCAGGTAAGGAGAATATTGTGAAAAAGGAATGAAAGTAAGTCCAATTGTATTTCATTGTTGGTGTTGAAAAATCTTTATGACAAGCATATAGGCAGTGTACATTCTTTCAGCCAGGGGTCCCCAACCTGTGGGACGTGGCCCACTACTGGTCCACAGCTGGGCTGCATGAATGGCTGGCTGGTGTGTGCAAGTGTGCAGCCCCACTTGTGAGCGCCACAGGCACTCAGGGCCTCATTTGCACCAGCATCATGGGGGCTCGGGGCCCCACTTTTGTGGCTGTTCACGGCTTCTCTTGCATGAGGCTTCTCTTGTGCACACGCATACATGCCTGCCCCTCCCACAAAACCATCCCCTTTTTTCTACCTCTCCCGCACCCCCAGGCCGCCAACCTGGAAAGGTTGGGAAAATCTGCTTTAAGCCAATGATAAAAGATAAATAATATTGATAGAAAAGAATACAATGCTAAAAGCCACAACAACAAAACATTAAAACATCATTAGGAGAAACTTTCAACAACACATTTTCTTCTTCCCTTGCAGTGTCCCAAAGGTGCTTTTTCAAAAGGCAACTGGACTTTTTTTGTTGTTTTTCTTTCCTTTTGAAAATGTTTTGCATCCAAGAAGTTTGAATGGAGACTTGAAGAAGCTTCTAGGGTGAGAAGCAAAATATTTTCAAAGAAAAAAAACCCCAAGAAAATCCAGTTCACTTTTGAAAAAAGCACCTTTGGGACAACCGTGATCTGGATGATTAATAATCTCTGTAGACACTTTTCCTCCACTGTTCACAATGACTAACTGCTTTAAGTATTTGTACTTTTTAAATATTGGAGATTATGGCTTCTCTCTAATAGATTTGTCTATTGTTTTTCATTAGTGTCTTAATTCTTTGGTTTAGGAATTCTATTCCAAATATATAAACATGCCCTGTTGTTTGATGTATCCTACATATAGGAGCCATTTCTGCTGGACATTTTCTGGAGTTGTTCCTAAGGAAAATGTATGTGATTTCAATTCAAATTTTATTTCTAAGTTTTTCTGAAAGGTGTTGTCGATATTTTCTTCCATTTTTCAGATTGGTTACCATCATGAAGCTAATTACTTTGAGATTTAAGAACTTATAGAATGCTGTCAAAGAAACAGGATTTTGCAGTATGATGTCAGATCAGTTTACATAATGGAAAATCCAGAGAATAAAGAAATGACCAGCCCCTAGTCATAATGATTTCATCTCCACAAATTCTTGTAATTCTGAATACATGAGTAGGAAGTCCGGTTAAATTTTGTCCTGCTTATGGCATTCCCTGACTGGCTATTATGGGCAGATTCCTGAATAAGTTATGAATCCTTTTCATTTATGAATGTTGATGAAGTCACACAGAACAAGAAAAGTAGTTAACTGTGCTGTTATCTGATATAGCAGTCACAATAAAAATTGAGGTAGAACAAAACGATGTTGGTTTACATAACTATGTGTGTTTATTACACAGTCACAATGGTAGAAAGCTATTTTAGTGTTGCTGGGAAGACTGAGGAATTGGTGAGGAGATTCTCATGGGCCTCTCACCTATTTCTACGGTGGCAAAGAAACAGTCACGTGACTAGTTTATGATACTTGTGATACCAAAATCTGGACAAATATTATAAAAATGTTGGGATTCTAACATGGTTTTGCTGCCACTAAGTGTTACAATTCATTAACTATTTGTTCTGTGTAACAGTGAAATAATCCCTAGGGAGTGTGGTCAGCCTATTGATTATTTTAGGTTGGGGCGGAGAGGCCCCTTATCCTCCAGTCACTGGATACTGTCCTTCAGGGACATTCTCTTTGGGACAGAGGGACAGAATTGTGATCTTTCAAGCAGATTCTTGCCATGTATCCACCATATTTTTTGAGCCAACCCCCAAAATCAAACCCTATTTGAAGATCTGAATCATCCTGAATAGCCTAGAGCAGACAGAGTAACATCTCTCTCTCGGGCTCAGTTGCACACCCTCTCTCTCACACACACGTGCACTGCTTCTCAGGTCTGCTTTGGGCTTCTTTCCAACATTGACTAGGATATCCCAAAGACAATGAATTTAGCACTCCACTTAAAAATGAACTAACCACACAATATAATGCTATATGTAAGTTTGAGGTGCGGGCTATTGTTCCAGCTGTTAGCCGATGCTCAAGCAGGGAGAAATGATAGATGAAAGAGAGGCAGACAAGTTCTGACAGATGGCTAAACATGCACTTTAGTTATATAAAATCAAAGCTGGAATCACAGATTCGTAAAGTGGGGAGGAGCCATTAAAACCACTCAGTTTCACTCCCTGCTTGCTACAAACATCCAAATTAACACTTACATAATACAAAATACATAATGTACATAATACGTAGTATGTAATACATAGTTGTCCAATAATTAACAAACCCAGTCTTTTGAGTAAGTAGTTGTAATTGGTTCCATTACTGAATGGTTCTCACTATTTGGAAAGGGTTTTCCCTCGACACTGAATCGGACTCTGTCTTGCTGTAGTTTAAATCTATTGTTCCATTTCCTGCCATGTGGAACAATAGTAAATATGTCTCCATCTCTCTCTCTCTCTCCATAACCTCCTTTCAACTCTTTGAAGAAAGCTGTCCTATTCCGTCCCAGTCCAAGGCCGGCAAGTACAAAAGTGAGAGCACACCAACAGGCAAAGGCCATAAGGCTGCTTTGCTATTAGCTTCTCCATGTGATGGCTCATTAGGTAGACTCCTGGAAATCAAGTCATACCCTGAATATGTGGGAATTAGCTGGGACATACAAAGCAAGCAGGAAACTCCTACTGGGCAAACGTGGAGGGGAAAAAAACACTCTTAAATTTGTTTTTTTTCCCCTGCACAAGGCTAAAGAAGTGTTGGGAGATATGTTTCCCTATAGAGTGTTGTAGTAAAATTGCCATTAAGCAGCCCAAAGAATAGTAACATCCAACAGGAAAGAACAAAGGAATAAAACTAGTAGCTGCTACATGAGCAGAATGCCTGCTGTTAAGAGCGACAAGGAAAGCTTTAGGCAGCAAGGCCATTAAAGGCATGCAGGGCTGACAACCCATTGCTCAAAAATCCAAAGCAAAGAATGCACAAATGCAAAAAGAGTTTTTAATACAGTGGGTTACTTCTGTCCTTTCATTGGAAGGAAGACACTTAAAAGTGCTTCCTTAGAGGCATTTTTTTTCAGTTACAGAACAAAGCCAACAATGAATCCCATTATCTGGCCAGTTTGGTTATGATTTGACTGAAGCTGGCAAAAACAGTTCTAAATTGGAACAAAGGATCTCTTGTTGCAAAGTTCTTATCTGGATTGGATTCACTTTCTTTCAGACCAGAGCTATAGATTTAAAACATTTAGCTGGATAAAATAAAAATGTTATTATACTTATTGCCATATCCCAGATTAGCTTGAAACATCAAGAGAATCTTTAAAAAAAATCACAAAAGTCATAATAGAAGGATGAACCAAAATAGAGAAATAGAGAAAATAGCCAGAAACAATAACGATTACAAAAAACATAGAAGCCATTACAGAATGTATCACACACAAACCCAGATATTTACATTTTTAAATACAGTTCCAGTGTATAATATATATTTTGCAAGTCAAGATATGGCTATCTTTCCCCCTTTTAAAGTAATACTCCTTTCATAGAATAAAAATATTCTATATTTTGTAAAATTGTAAAATCCTGTGCTATATTTTTGTTCATTTTGAATTGGGAGAAAGGGAGATAGTAAGAGAATGTTGTTGTTGTTTAAAAAAAAATCAATAGTTCCAATCATGCCAACATTGCTTTGAACAGTGAAATGAGCAACATAAAAAAAACAAATAAGCAAATAAACACTTGCAGGTTGAGACTGAATGCATAGCAGTTGATAAAGGTAAATTGCAAATGTATATATCAATGAATGGACTTTATTCCTATTAAAAATTCCGGTCTTGAAGAGAAATAAAAAGATGAGTGCCAATTTCTATCCTGTAATCTTGTTGAACCAAGTTAGCAAAAATGTGTAGTATACATCTACAGATCAAGTTTCTGTATTAGTCTGAATCTGAATTCATTCTGAGCAAAGAAAAGTGGAGTTCAGAAAAGTTAGATCTGTTCTAGATCATACTACATTCTCTAGCATCTCAGGGAATATAGTCACCCCTATTTGCAGCTTTCATTAACATGATTTCCAGGATTAAACTCTGCTATAAACTTAAACATAGAATAATTAACAAATTCTGTTTTATGCTGACACAATATGCGATAACCATTAAAATTACAATGTTCATAGGAGCAGCACTGAAATAGGTGGCATTAAAAATGTATAAGTATGTAAATAACTAAGTAAATAAAATGCATTTTATCCACACACTTAACTGAATTCTGAATATAATATAGATGTTTGGTGGTTTCATTCAACTCTCTGTTTAGTTGCTCAAAGTTCCTAAATGCTTCTGGCAAACACCATATGCCATATTTGTCTAATAAAGCATCTATAATCATATGTAGAACAAGCTCATTTATTCAAATGGTTTTTAAAGTACCTCAGGTTCCATAGTTTAAAGCTATTTGAAAAATAGAAGTTCAGAAATATATTATCAACAAGATTTTACCTTTTTACTGGCGTATCATGTATTGTGGAAGGGAAGAATGTTAGTCTGCATGGTAGCCAAAAATCAGAATGAGTCTAGTCACTACTTTTCAGACATATATTTTGATTAAGGACATATGTTTTTTTTGTGTGAGAAAGATATAAACCAGACATGTCAAACACAAGGCCCGGGGGCCGGATCCGGCCCACGAACTGGTTTCATGTGGCCCGCGAAGCCATCCTGGAAAGAGTGAGGGAACGGCCCCCACTGCCTTGGCCCTGGCCCAGAGACCCTTCTTCTGCCAGAGACCCTCAGATATGTCCCACTCCTGCCCAGGCCCTCATAGGAACCCTTGATGCGAACGATGTAGACCTGGCCATGCCCACCCAGTAGGCCATACACACTTTAGCCACACCCACCCAGTAGGCCATGCCCACCCTGGCCATACCCACCCGGCCCCCTGAGGGCAACCGCAATGCTGATGCGGCCCTCAATGAAATTGAGTTTGACACCCCTGATATAAACAGATCCTGCTTAGTTTCAGTTACTGGATGTGAAGGTTTGTGCTTGACATATTTGCTCAGGCATTGGTGTTCTATTTCTTCCTTCTGTCCTTCTTTATACTACAGCCTTCAGTTTTTCCCCCACACCATTAGTGGTTGCTTCCCCCACTTTTCCTAATTCTTATTTTCTCTAACTTTTAGGTCCAATTTCCTGACTTTTTCTGAGAAAAGACGACAAAGCATCCACTTCCAGAAATCTCCACAGATCCTTCCAGTACAAGCACTCTGACTTTTGCATTCAGGGAATGCAAGTTGGTTAGTTGGTTAGTTGGTTAGTTGGTAAAATAAGAGGAAGAGGCTGTATCTTCTGCAGGTGAAAAAATCACAGATTTTTTACAGATGGGAGGAGTAGCAAATTATTTTAAAGGGGGCTCTGAAATAACTATAATCAATAAAAAATGAATATTACATATATTGCATTAGCTGCAGTTAATTAATGCTGGGGATTAATGACTGTGTTAAATTACATGCACAATCCTTTGAAACCACTCACACCCTGAATAAACAAAGGATGCACTTATGCCTTAGATCTAATATCAAACTGCTTTTGAAAGCATTTTTATAGTGTGGTTCTCAAAAGACCCTTGAGAACAGAACCAATGGCTGTAGTGAAAAGAGGTGCCGGTGAAGGGATCATCTCCTCAGAACTCCTCTCCTCAAGGAGAAAATTAGGATTGTGCACATGTTTGCTCTGGGAGCTGGAGGAAAATTATTCTGCCTCAGCTACAGGTCAGTGCCTTCATTTGGACACTGGATTCACCCACTTCCTTTCTTAAGCACCTTAGGAAATGTTTTGTTCCCGATTTTTTAAACATTAAGAAATTTCTAAAGTTTATATTTACAGATTAATAAGAACATTTTTGATTTTTGAAATCAGCAAAAGGGAGACTAAAATGTTGATTCTAGCCTCAATTTGGGAGCCAGATGGGACTTGAAAAAATATTTGGAGGGGATCTTGGAGGTCTTCTGGTCCAATCCCTTGCTAAGCAGGAAACCCTATACCATTTCAAACAAATGGCTGTCCAGTCTCTTCTTAAAAATCTCCAGTGTTGGAGCTACTTCTGGAGGCAGGTCGTTGCACTGATTAATTGTTCTAACTGTCAGGAAATTTCTCCTGACAGGTTGCTTCTCTCCTTGATTAGTTTGCATCCGTTGCTTCTTATATTTGGAGAATAGATTGATCCTCTCTTCTTTGTGGCAGCCTCTTAGATATTGGAATATTTTATAAAAGTGTGTATGAAGATTTTGAAATTAATTGTAAGAAATCCCCCAGTGGGAAAGTTTTGCTGGTTGGAAAATAAGCATAAGATAAGAGGGAACTTTGAAGGTTAACCAGAGGAACCAGACAGAACTTTCAAACAATTAGAGGACAAGAAAGCTATTAATACAATGGAACAATATTATTTGACTATAGAATAAATTAAGACTGACTGAGAACAATGTACTCAGAAATTTCTTTCAAGATTGTCTGCCACTATAACAATGGAATTAACAGAAGCTATAGAAGTAGACAGATTTTATTGGACAAAATAGAGACTGAGGATGACTTCAATGTGAATTTGAAAATGGGATTTTATTTTTAAAAAAATGCCAGAATACAAGAGAGATAGGGGAAAATATGCTGTGGTTTTGAAAATGCCAGATTATGAGGGAAAAAGATGCCACAATGGATTCACAAATGAAACCAGCTGTCTTAATAACTAAGAGGAACATAAAAATAATAAATCAGAAGAATAACTTTGAAAGCTTTCTTATATTGGATTTATAAAAGGAACATAGTGAAGATATTCCTGAGAGGAGGCAAAGAGAAAATGATAAGAAATTAACACACGAGACATAATTTGATGAGATTAATTGATGGACTTTAAAAAGATATATGGAAGGAAAATATATATAATTGTGGTTTTTGATAGCTATCAATGGAAGGTTTTTTTAAAAAAAAAACAGGACTGGATGATAACTGTTTAAAGATTTGTATATAAGAGGGGAGAGATTTATTTTGCTTTATTTCTTGGAGAGACTGATAAATCAGAATACAAAATGGGTTTGTGTGTCTATGTGTCTGTGTTATTGAAGTTGCTTATAGCTGTATGAACTGAAGAAAGTAGGGAAAAGCGCTAGGCCACTCAGGTATGAATTAAATCATATCCCTGTTGAATATACAGTAGAGGTGACAAATAGATTTAAGGAATTAGATCTGATAAACAGAGTGCCTGAAGAACTATGGACGGAGGTTCGCAACATTGTACAACAGGTAGCAACCAAAACCATCCCAAAGAAAAATAAATGCAAGAAAGCAAAATGGCTGTCTGAGGAAGCTTTGCAAATAGCTGAGGAAAGGAGGGAAGCAAAAGGCAAGGGAGAAAAACAAAGATATGCCAATTGAATGCAGAATTCCAGAAAATAGCTAGAAGAGATAAGAATGCCTTCTTAAATGAACAGTGCAAAGAAATATAAGAAAACAATAGAATAGGGAGGACCAGAGATCTTTTCAAGAAAATTGGAGAGATGAAATGAACGTTTCATGCAAAAATGGGCATGATAAAGGACCAAAATGGCAGGGACCTAACAGAGGCAGAAGAGATTAAGAAGAGGTGGCAAAATTACACAGAAGAACTATACAAGAATGAGCTTAACGTCCCTGATAATCACAATGAGGTGGTCACTGACGTTGAGCCAGACATCCTAGAATGTGAAGTGAAGTGGGCCTTAGAAAAGCTGAGCAACAACAAAGCTAGTGGAGGTGACAGTATTCCAGCTGAGCTATTCAAAATCTTAAAAGACGATGCAGTAAAAGTGCTACACTCAATTTGCCAGCAAATTTGGAAAACTCAACAGTGGCCACAGGATTGGAAAAGATCAGTTTACATTCCAATTCCGAAGAAAGGTAGTGCCAAAGAATGTTCAAACTATCGCACCATTGCACTCATTTCTCATGCTAGTAAAGTTATGCTTAAAATCCTACAAGCTAGACTCCAGCAGTATGTGGATCGAGAACTACCAGAAGTACAGGCAGGATTTCGAAGAGGCAGAGGAACTAGAGATCAAATTGCCAACATACGCTGGATCATGGAGAAAGCTAGGGAGTTCCAGAAAAACATCTACTTCTGCTTCATTGACTATGATAAAGCCTTTGATTGTGTGGATCATAACAAACTGTGGCAAGTTCTTAAAGAGATGGGCATACCAGACCATCTTATTTGTCTCTTGAGAAACCTATATGTGGGCCAAGAAGCAACAGTGAGAACTGGACATGGAACAACTGATTGGTTCAAAATTGGGAAAGGAGTCTGGCAAGGCTGTATACTGTCGCCCTGCCTATTTAACTTATATGCAGAGCACATCATGAGAAAGGCAGGGCTAGATGAATCAAAAGTTGGAATTAAGATTGCCGGAAGAAATATCAACAACCTAAGATATGCAGATGATACCACTCTAATGGCAGAAAGTGAAGAAGAACTAAAGAGCCTCTTGTTGTGGGTGAAGAAGGAGAGTGCAAAACTTGGGTTGAAACTTAACAGTAAGAAAACCAAGATCATGGCATCCGGCCCTCTCAATTCCTGGCAAATAGATGGGGAAGAGATGGAGGTAGTGACAGATTTTATTTTCCTGGGCTCCAAGATCACTGCAGATGGGGACTGTAGCCAAGAAATTAAAAGACGTTTGCTCCTCAGGGGGTAAGCCAAGGCAAATCTAGACAGCACACTAAAAAGCAGAGACATCACCCTGTCAACAAAAGTGCATATAGTCAAGGCTATGGTCTTCCCAGTTGCAATGTATGGCAGTAAAAGTTGGACCATAAAAAAGGCTGAGCGCCAAAGAATTGAGGCCTTTGAACTATGGTGCTGGACAACACTCCTGCAAGTCCCTTGGACTGCAAGGTGATCAAACCGGTCAGGAGGAGATTAACCCTGACTGCTCTTTAGAAGGCCAGATCCTGAAGCTAAAACTCAAATACTTTGGCCACCTAATGAGAAGGAAGGACTCACTGGAGAAGAGCCTAATGCTGGGAAAGATTGAGGGCACTAGAAGAAGGGGACGACAGAAAATGAGGTGGCTGGATGGAGTCACTGAAGCAGTAGGCGTGAGCTTAAATGGACTCCAGAAGATGGTAGAGGACAGGAAGGCCTGGAGAAACGTTGTCCATAGGGTCGCGATGGGTCGGACACGACTTCGCAGCTAACAACAACAACAACAATAGCTGTATGAGAAGGAGAGAGGAGCCATCTCTTTAATTTTCTTTTTTTGTTGCACTTTTTATTTTTTAAAATTTTCATAATTTTTATTACTGTTATATTCATATTTGCAAATTATAATAAGACTTCTTATAAAACTTCTGAGCAAACTGTAGAAAGCCAAGAAAACAAACTAATAGTTTATTGAAGAAATCAATCCAGTTTTCATTTGAGGAATAAATTACCAAACCCATATTATGGCTCAGTGGGTTAGGACGCTGAGCTTGTCGATCAGATGGTCGGCAGTTTGGCGGGTCGAATCCTGAGTGCCGCGTAACAGAGTGAGCGCCTGTTACTCGTCCCAGCTTCTGCCAACCTAGCAGTTCGAAAGCACGTAAAAATGCAAGTAGAAAAATAGGGACCACTGCGGTGGGAAGGTAACAGCGTTCCGTGCGCCTTTGGCATCTAGTCATGCCGGCCACATGACCACAGAAGACGTCCTCGGACAAACGCTGGCTCTTTGGCTTTGAAACGGAGATGAGCACCGGCCCCTAGAGTCAGAAACGACTAGCACGCATGTACCTTTTTATATTATCCTACTTCAGACATTTTATGCAAGGACTTTTCTCCTTTTCAGGAGAAAGCCCTAATACTGGGAAAGATGGGAGGAAAGAGGGAAAGAGGACAAGTAGCAGCAAGCTGGATGGGTTCAGTTATGATGGCAATGAGTGCACCATTGGAAGACCTGAAATAGCAGGTTAGGGATAGATTGTCATGGACAAAATCTATCTATGCAGTCACTAGATGGCACACAATAAATCAATCAAATCAATTTAAGGCTAGAACATCTATACAAAATAACTTCTTTAATGCAAAGTACAATAGATGTTTCTGGTTTTTTTAATATATCTGGCACCACTATTATGTGAAATCCCAGCACAAATTATTTTTACAAGCATTTTTAAAACATGCCTTGCTTGTTAATCTTTGTAAAAAAAATACTGTATGATTTGACTAGGAATTTCTAAGCCTGGAAGGGAAAAAAACACCCATTATTTTTCCTCCCAAGAAAATATTTATAATGTTTACAAAAGTTCAACTTTCCAAAATATCACTTTTCTAGGCTTAATGTGGGTAAAATAGAAATGATTAATGAGCTATATGCACCAATTAATGCTGCATGAGCTATGCATATGGAAATAATTATTTGTATGCAAATCTAAAATGACTTCTCGAATGATTTGAGTATATTGTTAAACTGGAAAAGAGGCATCATGAGTATATATCAGCATGCTGCATGGACTGTGTTGATTGAATAACAACTTTAACTTATAACTTCTAAGGTAGTCTTTGGGTTAGAGATTAATTTGCATGGCATAGCAGGAACTTGATTGGGATAAACAAGGTTTGCTTGCAGGTAAGACATACTGAGCAGAATGTATCTAAATTGGTGGGGAATATTCTTTTCTGTTTATAAAGAACGCTGCATATGCCAAGAGGCAATTAAGATAATTTAAAGGGTCCATTTTTCAAGTTATCAAGAAGTGCTTCATAAAAAACCTGATTGACCAAACCACCTAAGTGACTCTGGGTGGTTTACAAGGACATAATGAAACAATATAAACTCATGGGTAAAAAACACAGAGTTATGGACAAACTTATAAGTTAAAAGTGAAAATCAAAGTTAAAAAAATTCAGAAGGCTAAAAGGTTAAGGTAAAAGGAGTGCCCTCAAGTGCCCACAATAAATTAGCATATAAAATGAAAGACAAATACCTTGATGTGTTACAGGAAACTACAGAGACAAAAACTAAAGGATGTAATATATCTGAATAAATCTGAATGCTGTGGAGTAAAATTGATGAATACCTATAGGGAACTGAAGCTGTAAATTGCATTATGGAAAAGAGCAGTTAAATGTATGCTAGAAATTATGACCTCATATGAAAATAAAATAGTAATAGATGGATAATAGAGTCCATTGAATAAAAATAATGAGGAAAAACATACGAGATTTTGGGAAAATATGCAACACACAATTCAAATGGAGAAATGGCGGAATTATTCTGTTATCTGAATGGAAGAGTGGGAATGACACAGCGGAATACAGAGAAGCAGTTGTGTAAAAATGAATGAGAATAACTTTTGAATTGCAAAAATAAACATATGAAAAGTCAATTTCAAAACAAATGTGTAAAAAGTGTATGGGTGGGTGGGCTCATCCCAAGTGAAAGGATAAGATTGAAAATACAATCAATACTTGAATGAAATGGATGATATCCCACAAAAGAGAAAACTGAGAAGCTTAAAGAATAAAATGTATAATATAATGGAAAATAATGACTAGTGATGATGTGCAATAACAATCTTTCTTATTTTTTATCCTGTGTTTTAATTGTGTCTTCCAATTTCTTACTACTTTTCTGCACTATGAATGATATTGCTTATTGCAAAAGTGAGTAAATATGAATATATATGTATTGTGTAGAATAAGAAGTGGCATGCTAGAGCTAACTTGTGAGAGTTGATTGTTACATTTTCTGGAATTTTGTGAGCCATTTGGGACTAGAAGTGAGTAACAATGCCTCACACTCCAGTCATCTGTTTGCTAGTGGCACAGCATTACATTTATGCTTTTATCACCACTTCACTGGAATCAGGACAAAGCAACAAAATGGTATGTAAATGGGATGCTTGAATATGTGTGCATATCTGTAAAGTGGTGTCCTACATGTCTTTGGTATCATCCAATCTGACTTCACTTATTCTTTCTTTAGGATGACTCTTGGGTGTGTGTGTGAAGCCCTCCAGAAGAACCCATAGCTAACTCAGTATCTTTTTGAAATGACAAGACAATGGAATAATAAAGTGGAACAAAAGTATTTATAAACTTCCAGTCTTTATTTAAAGCAGCATCAGGGATAAGGACCTATGACTTGTAAGAATACAAAAGCAAGGGGAACAAAATGAATGCAAATATAAATGCTTTCAAAGGATATAAATATGATGAGTTACAAATTCAAGGAAGCACAGATCTAAAGAAGCAAATGAATACATCAACATTTATTAATGTTTATTGAGAAAGAGAGTATCAAAGGAGATCAAGAGTACAAATTTCACAGATCAGAGAGAGAATCAATGGAAAGATAATAAATCTTCCTTTCAAGTTGTGGAAATAATATTAGGTTTAAATAAAAAGGTACTTTTGAAGAAAACCATGTGAGAGTGACATTAGGGAAGAAAAAGAAATAGAGGTTATGAATTAAGTAATTACCATTTTTAGCAGAGAAAATCTGAAGCTTGAAATACTTGGCATACATTCTCCTCATATTGGTGAATTGGATAAAGCTATGCAATCATCTACATTGGACACATTTTACTCCCACCCATCTATCATGGATGGAATTATAGTTCTATACTTTGGACAGTTAGGTTTAAATAATGTAGGAAGAGCTAATGTGGGTGCAAAATAAAAAACATAATCTACAGCTGATTTTAGCACAGACATTGTAATGTACAATATTACTTTTTTTTCATAAGAATTCACATAATCATGAAATGCCATGAAAATAAGTTGGAAGTGTACAACGTATTATCCTTAGAGCATTTGGTGTCTATTTACCAAGTAGCTTAAATTCTGGAAAAAGTTAAACCATTTGATTTAAATACTTTATTGAGATTGGAAGCCCTCTTGATTGAAAATCAACCATAATAAGATGTTAGATTTTAAAGACCTTGCCCAGCCTTGGATAGTATGAACTTTGACTTAAGCTTGAGTAGAACATATTTAGTTTGATCTCTTGTAAAAAAGAATGTCATGGGGTAGGTATAATCAAAGGTTGGTGAAAAAAATATGTTTTTTTCTTTTATTCTTGGAACAACATCTTTCCAGATGTGAATTAATAAAGAAACTCTCCTCTTTGAATGAGTTTTCCTTGTATGATTAGTTGTCATGAAGAACTGAATCAATATTTAATTGGTGTAATTAAATGCAAGAATGCAGTAGAATTTTCTACTATATTGCAATGGTATTCTTACCAAGTCAAGAACAAATTCAACAGCATTTTCTTTTCAACAAATTGTTACTGATTGGAACACTAAAGGTAGTGCTTATAAAAACAAAAGCTTGGTAGATTTCTTGACACAACTGCCAAATTGTAGACTGGAGCTCTGAATACCAAAGCTGCCTATTCCTCTTTTAGCCGATAAGGAAGTTAATGTTCCTTGTGGTACACATTCTCATTGGTATGAAAAATAATGGCCATTCACATCTAATCCGTTAGATTAGAATTATAATGAAGAATTAGAGAAAATGATGAAGAATGAAGCACAGCCACCAATGCATATACTCCTACTCCAGAGAAGGTGAAATAGTGCTCAGAATTGCAATGTAACCTGTAACCAAAATAATTTCATTGGTAGCAGCAGGCAGGCCAAAGGCAGGGGCTAGAACTCTTATTCTTACTCTTATTCTCTTATCTGCTCTGTTGCAAATCCAGACGATTTCAGTCCTGAAAATGGAATAATATTATCACTACTGTATTTTCTATGGGTGACTCCTGGCAATTGTAAGGACTAGTCCTTGCAGCTTTCTTTGTAAGAATTTTTGAAGGGATTTGCTATTGCCTAATTCTAGGAGTAGGGACGCGGTGGCTCAGTGGGTTAGGATGCTGAGCTTGTTGATCAGAAGGTCAGCAGTTTGGTGGGTCAAATACCGAGTGCTGCGTAACAGAGTGAGCGTCTGTTACTCGTCCCAGCTTCTGCCAACCTAGCAGTTCGAAAGCACATAAAAATGCAAGTAGAAAAATAGGGACCACTATGGTGGGAAGGTAACAGCGTTCCGTGAGCCTTTGGCATCTAGTCATGCCGGCCACATGACCATGGAGACATCCTTGGACAAGCACTGGCTCTTCAGCTTTGAAACGGAGATGAGCACCGGCCCCTAGAGTTGGAAACGACTAGCACGCATGTGTGGGGGAAACTTTACCTTTTTAATTCTAAGAGTGGCAGAGAGATGTTGGGTCAAAGTCAACCTGCTGGCTTTGTGCCTGAAGTAATACTAGATCGGACGGTTTCCTGATTTCTAGCTTGGTCCCTTAACTGCTACACCAAACTGGAGGGGAATAAATTAGTTGGTACAGTTAGAGGGCTCTATAGCAGAAAGCTGCATTCCAATTTCTAAGCATCTGCTGTGTTAAGTGAATGCCTCTTTCTTCCTACTGACACAGTCGAAAGCATTATTGCTTGTTTTGTTGTCCCTATGTATTTGCCCATGATTAGAACTTGACTAAAATCCTTGTCAGCTGCCATATGTCCTACATACTCAGGAATACTTACTCATACTTGTAAAAACATACTTGGATTTGCTATCTTACAGCAATACTTCACTTCAATGTTCAATTTGATCAAGCAAAAACAAGACATGCTTGAGGTGACTTTCCATGATTATTTGCAACTTCTGCTTTCAAGGAATACGGGAACTTGCTAACTGCAAATATAAACTCATATAAACGACGCATTCCCAAAGTAGGAAATTCTGCAAGAATTTCTTCACGTTAAATATTAGATATGAATTGAACTGATAACAAATATGTATAGAAATATGGCTTATAAAATTCATTATTTATTTATTTATTCAATTTGTTTGCTGCCCATCTTGTCACAAGATGACTCAGAGCGGCTTATAATATTAAATAAAACATCATTGTTTTATGTCAAGAAAACAGCGTAAGTGCTATGGATTGGGAGGAAGCAAAAAAAATAAATAAAGTCAGTGGCAAATAAGGCAAAATATAAAAACAAGATATTGTAGAACACAAATTCTAGCAATTGTCCAGACACCTAGAGACTTAAATGCAAGACTTTATCAATCCAATAAATTTTCTTTTTCCAAGAAGCACATTTGTTTTACTAAAATCCCTAACAATATTCACTGAAATGAACAATTGGTGTTGTGAAGGAGAGTAAGGCATTTTTGTTTTTTTGTATTTATCATTGCAAATGCTGTTCAGGGGTAGCTGGCATTTTGAGAAATCCCATTGTCCAGACTGATCCACATCAAACTGAAACCTCATTTACAAGAAGCCAAGTGGATCCAAAATTGTTCTTCTTGCTCTAAAAAGTACAGTTTAAAGCTTTCAGCTCTGGAGATTCAGTCAATTGTATGGCTTAATAAAGACCAATGAATAAAATGAATTTGGTCAATCTCAGCACAGTTGTTTGTAGCTTTCTACCAAAGCACGTATCCAGTCTTTCAATTACTTTTGGCAGCCACTGTTTGCCTGGAAACCTAGACATAGAACAGGAGGGACAGTAACAGGTAAATAGTTCATTGGCACTAAATACTTCATTAGGACTCCTAAGCTCATTGATCTAGGAAGCTACTAATTTAATCATATTTAAAAGATGTAAATAAGGATTTGAACATAGAAAAAATGTTCCAAAAGTCAAATATACATACCAATTTACTTGCCTGAATTTGTAAAAAAGCAGTAACATTTTTCTTTGGCCAATTAAAGAGCTTTTATAAATGACAAAAAATTGAAGAAAAAAGATTATATATATATATATATATATATATATATATATATATATATATATATATATATATATATATATATATATATATATATATATATATATATATAACAAATAAGTTTGAAATGCATATCAGTCTCCCTTTAATTCTTTGTTAGCAATCTAAAATTTACACAAATATGAGCTGTCACTGTTGTGACTACTGCCTGTTGATGGCCTTCGGTTAGGCCGAAACAGGAAATAAAGATTTGTCCCATGTTTGGGGCCTAGCAAGGTAATCTAAATAGTTAACAAGCATTTAACACATATCTCCCTTGCTTCCCAGCTAACAAAGTAAGATAGAGCTTGTGGCCTAGAGGTTAAAAGAACTGCCTAATGTGCAATCAGCCCAGGTTCGAATCTCAGAAGGGTATGGTTGACTGATGAAAACAAATAAGTTTGAAATGCATATCAGTCTCCCTTTAATTCTTTGTTAGCAATCTAAAATTTACACACACACACACACACACACACACACACACACACACATATATATATATATATATATATATATATATACGTGTGTGTCTGTGTGTGTGTATTAAAACTGAAAATATCAGTGTTGATTGCAGTTTTAAAGTCCTACCACTCAGTTTTGGTTGTGTTTCAATAGTTACTGTGAACTAAAATTCATATTAAACAAGATTACTTTTATTCCCTTTGTTCATGCACCAATTTTCCTGCTTTTCCTTTCCATTTTTTTTAAACTCAACATTCTTGTTGCAGTGAATATGAAAACGTTTCAAAACACAGTACCTTTTTTTTTTTTAGAATTCCCTGATTAGTCCGCAGCCAAGAGAATTTGCCACATTTTTCTATCTGCCAAACTTTTTCAGGATGACCATGGCATGAAGTGAAATTCAGGAAGTGTCCAAAGATACTGAACTCTGGGCAATGTGATACCAGTCCAGAACTTTGTTCCATACAAGGTAAAGAGGGGTATAGAAATTTTTTCCTCATGTGTTTTTGTTCTCTCTCATTCTGTTTTCTTTCAGTTTCACTGCATAATCATATATTCAGCAGGCTGCAGCCACTTGTGTTTCCCGACCTTGGCTCTCAAGAGAAGGCATTACAGGAAATGCTTCAGTTTGGCTTTTTATCAGTGATGCTAATGGTAAATCTTACCAATGAAAAATTGCTGAGGAATTTATTTATTTATTTTATTTTATTTTATTTTATTTCTTTATTTAGATTTATATACCGCCCTTTCCCGAAGGACTCAGGGCGGTTTACAGGATATTTAAAAGAAAATCAATACAAAAGCTAAAAACAATTTAAAAAGATTACATCATTCCCTGAGAAAAAATAAAAACCCCAGTTAAAGTTAAAAAATTCTCAGCCTGGGCCAGAGAGCTCGAAGAGCCAGGTCTTCAGGTCCCGGCGGAATGAACGGAGGTCAGGGGCAGTCCTAAGCTCCGCGGGCAGCTGGTTCCAAAGGGCAGGTGCGCCCACTGAGAAGGCCCTCCCCCTGGGTGTTACCCGCCGGCAAACTTTAACCAGCGGCACCCTGAGAAGACCCTCCCTGTGGGAGCGCACTGGACGAAGGGAGCTTGATGCTGGCAGCAGGTGTTCCCTCAGATATCCCAGACCCTCGCCATTTAGGGCTTTATAGGTCATCGCCAGCACCTTGAATCTCACCCGAAGGGCAACCGGAAGCCAATGCAGCTCGTGGAGTAGAGGTGCTACATGGGAGTATCGGGAAACCCCCATCACAACTCGCGCGGCCGCATTCTGCACCAGCTGAAGCCTCCGGGTGGTCCGCAAGGGCAGCCCCATGTAGAGAGTGTTGCAGTAGTCTAAACAGGAGGTCACGAGCGCATGAGTGACTGTGCGTAGGGCATCTCGGTCCAGATAGGTTCGCAACTGGCGCACCAGGCAAACTTGGGCAAAAGCCCCCCTGGTCACGGCTCCTATGTGATCTTCAAAATTGAGCCACGAATCCAGGAGGACGCCCAAGTTGCGAGCCCTATCAACGGGGGGTAACACCTCACCCCCCATCGTTAGAGATGGAATAATCTGGTTGACCCGAGATGCCGGTATGCACAGCCACTCAGTCTTGGCAGGATTGAGACGAAGCCTGTTTCTCCTCATCCAGACCCGGACCGCTTCCAGGCAACAGGACATCACAGCGAGGGCATCGCTGGGTTGGTTCGGGGTGGAGAAAAAAAGTTGGGTATCATCAGCATACTGATGATACCCCACCCCGAAACCACGAATGATCTCGCCCAGCAGCTTCATATAGATGTTGAACAGGAGGGGCGAGAGAACCGACCCCTGAGGAACTTCACAAATGAGAGGATCGAACTCAGTCCAGATAACATGCTCAAGACCGTCCGATTCCTCCACGTCAGACTCTGCCCAGTCAGAGTCCAAACCGGCCCGGATCTGAGCGATTTTGTCCATCAGATGATGACTAAACTCCTCAGCCCACCCCTGCAAGGGATCCTCCCTCACCTCCTGGTTAAGAAGGGAGCGAGTCACCCTAAACAGGGCAGCCGGGCAATTATCTGTGGACGCGATGAGGGCAGCGAAGTAATTAGCCTTCACCGTCCTCATCGCCGCAAGATAAGACCTTATAATGATTCTTAACTGCAATTGGTCAGATTCGGATTGGGTGGATCTCCAACAGCTCTCTAGACCCCGTCTCCGACGCTTCATCTCCCGGAGCTCCACAGAAAACCATGGAGCCCAATGGGATCTGCGCCGGGTCAGGGGTCACAAGGGTACAACACAGTCGAGTGCCTCAGTGGCCACCCTATCCCAGGCATCAACCAAGGCATCAACTGGGCTGTGAATGAGGGCGATGGGTATAGACCCAAGCGCCATCTGGAACCGTTCTGGGTCCATTAGGCGCCTGGGGTGGAACCACCTGGTCGGTTCCGCAGTCCAGCAGCGGGGCGTAGCATAACGGAAGACCAGCCGCAGGAGATAGTGCTCGGACCATGACAGGGGAACAATGACCGGTGAAGCCCCTCCCAGATCACCCAACCACTGTCCGGACAGGAACACCAGGTCGAGAGTGTGACCCCCCACATGAGTCGGGCCCTGAATTACTTGGGTCAGGCCCATGGCTGTTATGGAAGCCATGAACTCCCGAGCTAACTCCGACGACCCTCCCAGTGAAGGCAGGTTGAAGTCACCCAGCACCATAAGCCTGGGGAACTCCACCGCCAACCCTGAGAGGGTGTCGAGCAGCTCGGGCAGGGCTGTTGCCACACAGCTGGGCACCAGGTATGTGAGCAACAAGCCCATCTGAACCCGAGGGCCCCATCTCAGGAGGAGGGTCTCACTCCTGCCAGTCTGGACAATGGTGGTCTCCCGCAGACATAAAGTCTCCCTGATAACCACCGCCACCCCTCCGCCCCTACCCTGAGCCCGTGGCCGGTGTAGCACATTTCTCTTGGAGAAATGAAAAGGAAGTGGCCCTCCTGATTTATCTGCTTGAAATTTTGGTAGACAATTGGGAATGTCATTTGTGGTCTTTAGAAACAAATCTGTACACAAAAATACAAGCATGCAAGCAAGAACGAAGGAAGGGATGCTATAGCCACTGCCACAAATAACAGCACTACAATTCTGTAGCAAAGATGCAACCCTGATTTATCCTGCTACCAGGTCTGTTGTAAATAATTCCCAATCACTTGATTACTTCTGGAACTAGATAAACTATAACATAAATTTAATCTAACCACAGAAGTAGGTTCTGCAGCCATCTGCAGTACAGCAGTCATGGGGGGAAAAAAGAGAATCTTTCAAATGTCAGTTCTAAAGCCGATTCTATATGTTAATTATTATTCAATTATTCTGAAGTGTTACTTAAAAGTTGTCATGGTTATTTCAAGGACTCTTTCTTCCAAGCAATATACTTAGAAGTGCTTGAATAAATTTGAGGATCAATTAAATTTCCGCCTTCTTGATCCAGGTATTGTTTATTCTGTACTAGTGTATTTTATTTTTAAAAAATCTCTTAGAAGTGCTATGTATTGAATAAATATACTTAAATGTTTCATATATATGCTGATACTCTTGCAATAAAAAATACAGAAACCAATAAATATTATTAAATTAAGACATCAACACTGATGTATTTCAAAGGGAACAAATAAAACCAAGCTGATGTATAGAGAAAAGTATACATTATATAAAATATCTATTTTGTTTCACTTTATGTTTTTTGTAGTATTTAATGTAGCAGTTCCATTTCGGTCTTATATATAAATAAGGCATCATTTCTTCTGATAGTTTTGAGAAAGGAATTAGATCTTTTTAAAATATAGAAACTATTTAATGAAACTAAGGATTTAAAGCACAACGTATCTAAATTCAGTTTCTGCTGAATAAAATAATATTGTTCTCTGAATGGAAGATATGTCACCAATATTTTTAATTGTAAATTTGCTTAGTTTCAAAATCAGAGAATTATTTTGTGTATTCCTCTTTATTTGCTATCCAGGTTTACAGCTATCTGTATATTTTGGTTAGTAATTTCTATACATTATGGAATATGTTCAGTTAAATATGTTTTACCATTTATTTGCTATGATTTGCTATTCAAGAAAACATTATTTGCAACCAACGCTTTGAGATCAGTACAGTTAAACATTTCTTTATAGACATACCACTTTCCTCCTCTCACCAATCTAATACTTATTTCTTTAATTATTTTTAGTTCTTGCAGCCTAAGGTCCTGAATAAAGAGCTAGGAAAAATGTTATCAATCCTTTCCATAACTGATGTTTGCTTATCTTGATTACTTTTGTAAGAAAAAGCAATAATAGCTAGATGTTGTCTTTGCAAGAATCATACATTTGAAGGGACCCTCTCTAAGAAATGTAATAGGGCTTAGATTTATACATCTTTGCAGCCCCAAAGTCAGGCTAGCTAGCAGTTTTAATCACAAGAATTCACACAAAACTGCTTGTTTCGGTTTATGCTTATGCATCTAAATTCAGGAAAGCAGGAACTGTGGATTAAGCAAAATCGCATGTATTGCTACTAGAAAAACTAACTTAAAGGGCAAAGATAATGTCAAAAGGGGGGGGGAGTAGGTAAGGTGTGGGAAGGACTGTAAAGGTAGGGAAATTCCCCAAAGGGGGGAACTAGGTGTTCCGGAAAGATTGTGAACTATGTGATCCTCATCAAATGGGATGACATGGGAGGGACTTGCACTTCGGGCCAAAGGAATAAAATGCTGTTGAAATCTATTTTTGGGTGCTCCTACTTGCTAGCCACCCACTCTTGCAAGAACGTATTTTCAATAAACTGCTTGCTGCTTCACCTAATGACTCTGTCAAATTCTTGGAAGCTGAGTGTGTTTCTCACACTTTGGGACTTGATAAAAGCCAGGCTGAAGTGAAGGAGATAACTACTGGCAAGGCAAGCTACTACATATAAATTGGCAACAAACTCCACACTCATTCGCAGATGATATTACTGAGTTGGGTTATGAGATGTAGGAAAGCAAATAACCTCTGCTCAGAGACCCTCAAGAAGTGCTCTCCACTGAAGCAGAGAATATGGAATCCAGCTATCCAAAATGATAAGAGTCAAGTCTCCCATTCTTTTTTATAGTACAATTGTTCCTCCTTCCTAGATTGTCTCTAGTTATACTTTTAACATCATGTAAGTACCACATAAAAGACTATCTACTTTGGCCTGGACTGGAGTACTATTATGTAGATATCTAAGGCCCTCATACAAAAGTCAAACTTTTTTGTTTATCTTAGAGGTAGAATCCATCCCACATAAATATTGATTGATTGCTGATCTTAATAAAATAATTGCTAGGAGGGTCTGTCCATGTGTCTCCAAGCAATTGTCCCTTCCCACCATGCCTCCCCAGCACTTAGGAATGGTCCAACCTGTCCTTTGATAAAAAGTCTCATGAGAACATTAACTTACATTAAGTCAGAACTCTGAACATTTGATCCAATCAAGTAATATCAATACATGCTGGAAGTAGTTCTCTAGGATAGAATAGAATAGAATAGAATAGAATAGAATAGAATAGAATAGAATAGAATAGAATAGAATAGAATAGAATAGAATAGAATAGAATAGAATAGAATAGAATAGAATAGAATAGAATAGGAATAACAGAGTTGGAAGGGACCTTGGAGGTCATATAGTCCAACCCCCTGGTCAGGCAGGAAACCTTACCCCATTTCAGATGAATGGCTGTCTATTCTCTTCTTAAAAACTTCCAGTGTTGGAGCATTCACAACCTCTGGAGGCAGGTTGTTCCACTGATTATTTTTTCTAACTGTCAGGAAATTTCTCTTTAGTTTTAGGTTGCTTCTCTCCTTGATAAGTTTCCATCCATTACTTTTGGTCTTGCCTTCAGGTGCTTTGGAGAATAGCTTGATTCCCTCTTCTATGTGGCAGCCCCTGAGATATTGGAACACTGCTATCATGTCACCGCTGGTCCTTCTCTTCATTAAACTAGACATATCCAATTCCAGCAACTGTTTCTTATATGTTTTAGCCTCCAGTCCCCTAATCATCTTTGTTGCTCTTCTTCAGTCTAAAGTTTTCAAAAATCATCTCCAAAAAGCCAGGCAATGGAAGATCTAAATGTAAGACCATTCATATGAAAATATTGCTCCATTCTCTGTTCCAGCTAGATCATTTATACTAAAGATAGGATTTTAGGACAAGGGATAGTAACATTTTTTGCTACCTGTTTCAATACTGATCCAAAATAAGAACTATTGAAAGAAACTGTAAAGATGATAAGGACAAGGAGTGTTATCTGTCTATGTATAACTTTTATTGTTTTATCAATTTATAAAATACAAAGAAAAATAAAAATAAGAAATTAAGGGGGGGGGAAAGAAAGGGAGAAAGAAAATATGAGGTACAAGGGAAGAAAGAAAAAGGTGTTGACTTCTGACTCTTTTTAGCACAGTATAAGATAGCAACCTTACAACGTCAACTTTTTACTTTTACATCTGTCGTGCCCTATTGTAGTTCAAATCTACACTTTTAACTTTAGAGTAAAACAAAAGGAAGGAGGAATATACAGTCATTGGTATTTTTAAAACAATAATGTAGAGATTGGTGTTCAATCAGGTTCTCAGACTCCATACACACTTACAAACATAACTTGAAAATATGACTGGTTTTTCAATAAAACAAACAATATAGAAAATGTGCATTAAAATTCAGGATACCACCTTAACATCAGGTGGAACAAAACAAAAAAATCTACATTTTACTGTATAAATACATTTCTGTGCCCAATATTCTCCTCTTACTTTTGCCTCATGAACTATCTTGGAGAAATGCCACATTATCGTAATTATCAATCCTTCAATTTTAACCACAACCGGCAGAGTGGACTACTCATTAACAGGTGATAATGACAGCTCCAGATAGAAAGACAGTAACTCACTTGCTAAAATCACATTAGCTGTAGAGAAGAAATATGGAAGTTAATCTAACAAAACCCACAACTTTCAGAGATAAGTAAGTGCAGAGGTTTTGTTTTCTACATTCCACACATTTACTGGTATGATTAATTGGGTCTGGACTTCAATAGCATTTTTAGAAGGTCACACACAGCGTATTCCTGTTATAGCTCAATATCAGAGAAACAAACAAACAAACAGTTTAGTTTAGCCAACTAAATAAGCCAAGAATATATATCACCTCTATCAGAAAGAAATTCCATAGCTTGTCATCAAAATAAATTTAATTTGTACAGTCAATTCTTAAAAAAAAAACTTCACCACAATCAGTTGGTGGCAATCCAACCTACATGCTAATATTCATTTCTGCAGGATCCAATCTGGGGTCAGTCACTGGGGCAAGAGGTTTAGTCTTCTGAGCTTTCGTGCTGGAGTCCACCCTCAGCGAACTTTTCTCTCACCAAAATGTTCATTTCCCTTTCCTCTCTTTTGTTCAGTTCTACATGATTTTTTTCCCCAAAACTGAGTTATCAGAACTTTTTGGGTAACTTTTTGTTTTTTTTTAAACCAAACAAACATCATGGCATTGTTTTATTTTATACATTTTCTTAATTATTAATGCCATATTTATATTGTCCAATGATGCTACACACTAATCTGATTCTTTCAGTCAGCTTTCTAGTGTGATCTCTCTTTTTCTTGGATAGTGCCACCAATTTGCACCCCATCGGTATTTATATGAAGTTTGTCTTTTTCTTCCAATGTGGCTCATTTGGCACAGGGGTGGGGATTAGATTTGGCTCCCTTCTCATACTTCTTAGCTCCATGGAAATTAAATAGAAATTGAACTGAAAGTTCCCAGCTTCTGAAAGAACGTGTATCATTGATGGGTCTTTGTATAGTCTGCTAAGGATTTTTTTTTAGCCTTATATCAATTTTGTCTGCTAAGGTTTTAGTTTTTGCTACCCAGAAGAAAAGTTTTTATTTCTATTATCTCTCCAGCCTCTTATATTATCCCATTTTAGGACAAATTTAAATGCCTAAATTTAATATATAAAGAAGCCAAATCAACAATTAGCTTATTTTATATTACTGAATACCTTAAGTCAGGGGTGTCAAACTGCCGACCCATGGGCTGGATGCATCTCATGGAAGCGGTGCCCACCCCAGCTCCAGTAAGGGGAAAAAAGTCACGGTATGTCACAACACGTCACGTGATACGGCGAGTTTGACACCCCTGCCTTACATGGTATACATTCCTTTTTAAAAATGAAGATCTTTAATTCATACAAATGAGACCTGCAAAAAGTAGAAAATAGTCCAAGGGGCCACAACATACTGAAATAATTCTCAAGAGAAGCCATACTGTATAAGGAGTAAACCTATTTCTTCAGGGTCTGATGCTATGATGATTACATTTTATTAACTCAAGGAAAACCATTAAGGTCTATATTTCTAGCATTTAAATTTAGAAGCTGCCCAACTCATGCAATTCTGGAGGAGGAGGAGGAGGAGGAGGAGGAGGAGGAGGAGGAGGAGGAACATTCAGCAAAAAGCAAAACAAATAAAAAAAACAAGAATATTACCAAAAACAATCTGATGGGTGCTTCATAGCCATCCCATCAGCTGGTCTGGGAAGGCAAAGGCCTTTGGAATTTCATCAGGGTAAGAGCAGTGCAGAAATTGTGGGGGACTGATGTTCCAGAGGGCAGGTCCGACCACAGACAAGCATGTTTCTTAGGTCCCAATAGATGGTATTGTATAATCAAAGGTAGTTGGAATGTGCTCACTCTATCCAATCTTACTAGATGAGCATAAACTACTGTTATTGGAGATAGGTGGTCCCCTCAAATAACCAGGCCATAGGTTCTGAAGGACTTTATAGGTAACAACCAGCATGTTGAATTGTACCCACAAGCAAGTTGGTAACCAGCACATCTCACACTGCAGCAATAGTGCGGGCATGCTATGGATATACCATAGCATGCCCATCACTGCCTGTGCCTCTGCATTTTGAACTGGCTGTAGCTTTTGAGTAATATTCAAGGACAGTCCCATGTGTAGCATTTGGGGAGTGACTAGAGCATGAGTGATTGTTTGAAGGGCCTCTCAGTCTAGGAACAATACAACTGGCTCACCAGAGAGATTTATGCAAAGATAATTGTTCTTATTTTTTGGACTGCATTTCATGGCCTCAATCCCTAAGGTCTGAAGTGATGGTTACTTTATAAGTAATGGATGTGGAGAGTATAAGATAGGAATTTTCTCTATGGAAATACATCTGACAATATCAACAGAAGCAGCAGCAGCAGCAGCAAATCTGAGGAATAAAATCTGAAGCCACCTTGAGTAAGATGTACTATTAGGCAAATCATGTATGAATATGTAAGTTCAACCTAACACACACAGACACACACACATACAAACACAAAATCCCATGTATAATCTTCAATTCCCTAAGGAAAGAATGTGTGAGCGAGGGACCGGGGTGATATATCAAACTTGGAAAACACCCTCTGTCCTGTATCTCCTGCTTCCAACAGAAGACAAGAGAGTATGCACTGACTTCACTTAACCCAGATGTCACCAATTTTGCTTCAAAGCTTTGCCTGCTTTCTGCTTCTTTGGCCACTGCTGCTTAGCAACCTCCACAGAGCTTTCTTAGTCTATATTTATTCTAGAGGAATTTCATCCCTACCACAGCCTCTCTCCTTTTGGAAAGCCTATAACAGATTTGGCTTTTCTGTTGTTGCTTTTCTGCAAGAAGAAAGAAGTGTTTGTTCTTCACCTTTTAACATTGGACCCTGTGTATTTTACTGCCCCTCTTTAAAAAAAAAACAACCCAACAGTGCATTGCCAATAGCAATACCAGCTACTTTCTATTTGCTGGGGATCTGAAAAGGTTGACACCCCCATTACTTTTTTGGTGCCCATACTCTATTAGGATAATATTCTGGTTTTCTGTCCCATTTATGGCTTGCCACTGCCCCATCTGGAAATAAGACTTGCCCTTTTTAGAGCGCTTGATTTCAGCTGAGGACTTTTCATTATCTTGGAATATCTTGTGCTTTGTTATTGCTTCCAAGTCGTCATGCAGTTCCTGAGTAATAGGCATTGGGGAGAGGGAATGAGGGAGAGGGTGAGAGATTATGCCGCATCACTGACTCACCGGCAGATCCTGCATCGTGCGCAAGGTGTAAGGGAGAAAAGCCTAGAGCTTTATTTTGATTCTGCCTTTTCATCAAAAGGGACTGTCCTTTGGGGAAATGGGGAAGAGATTCTTGGGGTACAGATAAATCCAGAGTGAAACAAGAGATGGGGAAGGCTAGGATGATACCATCTGGCAAAAACACAGAAGGAAGTGTGGAGAAAGCATTCAAGACCTGCACAATGCTGTCTCCACTGTTTCCATCCTTCTCCTCTCCCCCAGGATTTTTCCCTGCAGCCTTTAAGCAGGGAGATACCAAGCTTTCATGGCAGTGTGAAGCATGGCTATTAATAGAGTGCAGCAATTGCCTTGCCTCATTAGATAGGGGTGAAAGGAAAGGCATTGTGAAGGCAGGGCCAAAAAATGCAATCTTGTCCTCTCCTCAGGCCCACCACATGAGACTAAAAAACATGGGTTCACACTGAGAAATGTGGAGAAATCCTACCTTCTGTAAGGTTGGGTGGAACTGCCATTAATTTGCTTATGAAGGCCAGTGATAAGTGTTAGTCACAATGAAACAGCTAATTAGAAAATAAATTTTGAACTGTAATTGATCTGGAGAGCTTTTCCCTTGCATATAAATGTATTGGCTCTTGCACACACACACACACACCCAGTTTGCATTTAAAAAGGGCACGCATTTTCTGTCCAATGTGACACAACGATTCCGAAGTATAAAAAGTTATGCATGTATGCAGAAGATGGTTCAGAATATTCATTCAGATGCTTTTCTTAAAAGGGTGCGCTGTCTCATGGAGAAAATGCATTTTGTTGAAATCAAGATACTAAATGTCAGGGCATAAATACTAGCAGGGTTAGGTTAGGATGGGAGATCCCTAGGCATTAAGAAAGCTGTAGGCTAAACTGGGGATGTGAAAAAAAAATATCTCAAAGGGATGCAATGGCAAATCCCTTCCAAATTGTTGCCCAGAAAGCTACATGTCTGTGTCCTTGAAGTTACCAAGAATTCAGCTTCAATTAGAGATCTTTTACTTTTGTTTCAATATGAAAAGCAACAAAAAAATGGAAGAAAGCAGGAGTCACACTAGATCATTATAAGCCACTGGGAAAGATGGACAGAGTAATATCACACCGCTGCCATATATAGAAACTGAAAGAGGTATTGTGGTGAAAGAACAGGACATGATTCTCTGGAAATAATTTCTACTTTTGGAGATTGGTTTCTAAATAATAGGAACTGATTGTTCCAGTTCACCATTCTTTGGTCAGACTTGAGTGAGTATCTGACCACTCTAGCAAGGTTTTAGAGAAACTGGAATAGGTTCAAATAAAAAAAAAGAGGAGATAAGCAGAGGATTACAAATTAAATTCTAGGAAGACAGATGGAAGGATTTTGGCATATTTGGCCTTGAGAAGAAAAGACCATGGGATGATATGATAGCATTCATCAAATAAATAAAAGATGCCACAAAGAAGGTCATAATGATCTCTGAGTGGAAGACATGGATTAATGGATGTAAATTACAGGAAGGAGATTCTGATTAAATGAGAAACATTGGAACATTGGAATCAATTACCCAGGGAAGCAGTGGGCTCCCTTTTATACAGGGTATGTTCAAGCAGAGACTATACTGTATAGCGATCTTTCATCTTTTAATTTAATTTAGATTCCTGCACTGATGACCTATATACAATATTTTCATCTCTAGGATTCTATAATACAGACGCTGAACTGAAGATCACTCAGTTATTTGCATGTATGGTGATGGAAGAATCTAAAACTGATTTTCCCATGCAAACAAGGCAAGCGAGAATTGAAGTAGTTATGTAAGTAATATTGAACAGCAAACTGGAAATGGAAATCAATGAAATTACTGTTTTAACTGTTTTTCAGTTAATAGTTCAGAAATGTACAGATCAGGGGTAGGCAACCTTGGCTCTTTTATGGCTCGTGGACTTCAACTCCCAGAATTCCTGAGCCAGCTGGCTCAGGAATTCTGGGAGTTGAAGTTCACGAGTCATAAAAGAGCCAAGGTTGCCTACCCCTGGTACAGATGCTGAAGATATTTTACTGCCACAGAAAGAGTAATTGTTGCATACAGTTACCACAGCACTGTAAAAAAAATGGAAAAAATCTGAAGAATTCAGCCCATTTGGGAGGACCATACTTTTTTTTAAAAAAGAGATTTAGAAAACATTCACTTCCAAATTAGGAACAGACAGGAAATAGTGAAAACAAAGATCTTATATAAATTTTACAGAGAATATATTGCACAGACATATCACACATAAATATCTTATCTGTACAAGTATGGGGGTGGGGGCATTTCTCCTGGTCTTTTTTTCAAGCTGTTGAAGACAATTCATGACATTCCTTCACTGACAAACTATCCAAAGTTTCATATGTAAATTAACTCTGACATCTCTCATGTTTTCGTCCTTACTACAACAGTCATGGTTTGGTACAAATTCTTCCAGTTAGCTTCGGTTTATGGATCCTGATATAACACTAAGAAAATGCAAATCAGTTCGTATCATTCTGGGGATTAAGAGATATAATCTGCAATTGCTCAGAACTCCTGTTGTTAGATGGGATGGTAAAAGAAATTTAGATCTGTCTTGTGAAGACGCTGGGAGAGAAGAAACTGTTGCTCAGCCCTGAGAGATTTGAACATGTGAGGGGAAAAAAAACACCTCAGAATAGCCTATCCCTTCCCCTACCCCCTTAATCTTGTTCTTAAAAAGGGGAAGAAAGATTTTGGACTTAATTCTAAGATTCTGTTAATATGGTCTATAATGATAAAGTAGCATTTTTGGAATCTCTGCTGCATGTGCTACTGACATGGCCTACCTCAAAGGGCTGACAGGATGTTAGCTTGTTTAAGTAACTGAATCACTACTTCAATATGCAGAATACAGAACATCAGAATTGGAAGGGACCTTGGAGGTCTTGCAGTCCAACCCCCTGTCAAGCAGGAGACCCTATACCGACTGTCACATTCTTTTCTTATTAAAATGGGACCTAGTCTCACTATAGCATTTATAGACTGATATTGTTTGACAAACTCAACAATATTTATTTTATTTTTTTATTTTTGGGACTTATATGCCGCCCTATCTCCCGAAGGACTCAGGGCGGCTAACAACAATAAAAATACAATAATACAAAAGTTAAAAAAGAATTAAAATAGCAGCCCCAATAATAAGTTAAAAACATTTTAAAAATCCCTGTCAGTCCAGGTCAGCCTGATGGAAAAGGAATGTTTTGAGGCTGTGGCGAAAGGACCGGAGATCCGGGGCCATCCGGAGCTCAAGGGGAAGTTGGTTCCACAGGGCTGGCGCTCCCACAGAGAAGGCCCTCCCCCTGGGGGTCGCCAGCCGACATTGTCTAGCCAACGGCACCCTGAGGAGGCCCTCCCTGTGTGAGCGCACTGGGCGATGGGAAGTCGTTCCCGGCAGTAGACGGTCCTGCAAATATCCTGGGCCTAGGCCACGTAGGGCTTTAAAGGTAAGTACCAACACCTTAAATCTCACCCGGAGGGTAACTGGTAACCAATGCAGCTCACGCAGGAGGGGTGTAATATGGGAGTATCGGGATGCTCCCATCACTACCCGCGCAGCCGCATTCTGCACCAGCTGGAGCCTCCGGGTGGTGTTCAAGGGCAGCCCCATGTAGAGAGCATTGCAGTAATCTATACGGGAGGTAACGAGTGCATGAGTGACCGTACATAGGGCATCTCGGTCCAGACAGGGGCGCAACTAGCGCACCAGGCGAACCTGGGCAAATTCACCACACACAAAAAAGGAGAAAAACACTAATTGTGATAAAAAACTATAGCTTTATATCATAGAGTTTGACAGAAGGGGCATGGGGGCTTAGAGAAGGTCTGTACTCTGGTGGTTTACGTTCTAGCATTATGTGACAGACTGAGCTCCCATTACTTGTCTCAACTTCTGCCAACCTAGCAGTTTGAAGGAATGTTATATGCAAGTAGATAAATAGATACTTGGTGGGGAAAATGGCACCTCAAGTGGCAGTTTGAATTCAACAGGGGCCGGATCTGCCTAAAGGCGACACCTGAATGCAAGTTGACTTTGGAGAAGCCCCAGATGACACTGCTGAAGGCCGATAAACCTTTCTAAGTGTGGAGCTAGTTCGCCTCCTGTGGTACACTCTGGTCAGAGTAAACTGAATGAACTAGCAGCCAGTAACAGTATTAACACTGTAGTCTCCTGGATAATGTAATATCACCATATGCTAAATAAATAATAATGGAATTCAACTCAAATACATTTATTAACACACATAAACACGTCTCCACCCACTGATTTAATATGTGGAATGTTCACCTATTGCCAAAATGAAATATCCATGGGGCAATTCTCTACTAAAACTTTACATTTTTATTAGGTTCGCCCATTGAATAGACAGAAATAGCCACGGGATAATCCAATACTAAGACCTTATATATCTATTAAAAAGAATGGATATGAAGGATCTGTGCTTCTTCCTGAATTTAGTTCTCTGAATCTGAGCAATGAAGTAAATTCTAAAGTACAGATTATGAGGGGACTTTATTTTATTTTTATGAAGTAAAAACTATGCTGCACAATCTCCAAGAATAGGAAAGCTTGGGACATACATTATGCTGTGATCTCCAATCAAGAAGTGATAAGAATTATAATTATAAGGAAAGAGCAAGAGAGACAACTTTTGTTTTATGCTGGCCTTGCTGGGTTTCAGCTCTAGTAAAAGGTACTGAAATTAAACTTTGATGGCAAGAACACATCTCATATCTGCTGTTTCTCAAGAAATCTTTGAACTTTTGATAATAACCAAGCATGTTGTAACTTGAAAGGAAAAAAAAACCTGTTGTTCAGTACTTTTTTTAAAAAAAATCCATGTTTTAAATAAAAAAGAAACAGTTAAACATTTGTGAATTCTTCCTCCTTAAACCAATACTGTTGAATAGGAACCCAACATCCACTGAGATGACTTTGTATAGGACCATGACTACAAAATCAGCAGCACCTCAGTCAAGGTACTAATCTTGACACAAGGCAAATCTATGTTTACTGATCCTACATTTACAACTCTAGTGGTGGGAGGCAGATTTGGTTAACTATTCATAGAAGCAACATAGAGTACTAGGAATGTGGTATGGTATACCATATATTAATGAATGACAGTTTTCAATAATTCTTGCTTTTGGCCATGCTTCTTAGTTATAATTCAGCAATATATATAGAAAGCCTCAGGTTGCTCACTCTGAGCAAAGATTGTGAAGGCTTAGAGGAAGATGGTCATATGATTGATTGATTGATTCCATCGAATTGTTATTGATTCTTAGGCATAGCAACAGCCAGGTAGGGAGGCTGGCATACGGGTTCTAGATGTTTTATGAATATTATGAAGGATACCAATTTAAAATCTTGAGTTTCTTTTTCTTTGCTCTTGTAAGATCATTATCATTGAAAAATGTAGCTATTCAAAATGGATCAGCTCGATACCTATGTAATCCATATACATGAATAACCCAGACTTCTTTAGCCACTTGCTAAATAATTTTTCTAAAGAAACATATATCCAGGGTTATACATGAATCCATATCTCAAGATAATTTCACTATTGTTACACTAAAAAGCAGTAAAACCCATGTTCTTACCTTGCAAAGATCCTTAAAAGTTATAGCTCATAATAAATATTAGTTGAGTTTTAGTTTGCAGAATCAATGTTGTTGTTTTTTTTAATTTAAAAAGCTGCTAAACATTTGTAGTGCCTCTTTGCTGGATCTTTTAATAAATGTACTAATTTGGAATCTGAGTTAATTTATCCTTTTGCATTGCTTGGGGAGTATTCTTCTTCATAAGTCAGACTGCTGATAATACACATTTAGCTGGCTTTCCAGAAAATTAAAGGGAAGCTCAGGAAAAGGAGACTATCTTTGTCTATAAGTATAAACCTTAGGGCTGAATTATTTTGAAGTTATTAATTGACCAAAACCAAATCAGTGGTAATAAAATTTGCTTCCTCCCAAGTATATGACAAAGTAGATACAGAAGCCTGTTTTTACTCAAAAGGGTTGGTAGTGCAGACATATTTATTGATGTAAATACACTGATTCTTCTTCTTTCTTGTCTAAATCAAACTTTAAACTGCCAGAATGAAGCCACCTTCTTGGCTTTGTCATTGGCCAAAAGTAAGTAATTATCAGTACATGTTTCTGGTAATAGCTGAGCTATCAGCACATTGCCTGGGCTCCATGCTCTGCACATTCACATAGCATGTTGCTATCTGCTAAGAGCCTCCACTTGAGCATATTGGTTTTACATTTAGGCACAACAACTCTCAACCTATTCAGGTCCTCGAAACAATATAAAGGAGGTCAGATCCTTCAGCCATATCCTCCTTTAATGTTACTCCTTCCTTGATCATCTCCTTCCTCCATCTTTAATTCGATTTTGTTCTTGTGTACCCTCAAGAATGTTCATTCTTGCATAAATATATTGATGATGCAAACAAACAGAAATGTTCACTTTTTCCACTCCTGATAGGCTTGTACAACATAATGAGGTTTTTCTATTGAAGGAGGGGCCAAGGAACAAGGACAACTGAACACAACATAAGGTTTAGATGAAGACCTTTAGTTCATCTAGCCCTGCATTACCAATAAATTACCATTATCAGTAATTTTCAGCATGCAATTTCCCCCCTCAATTTTTCATGGAGATGCTAGGGATCAACCTTAGAATCTTTTTTCATAAAAAACATGTACTGTGGTACATCACCCTCTTGAGGGAGATGGGCAGTTAAGAAACATGAAATATAAACAAACAAATAAATAAAGTTGGACCTATTATCAATGACACTAATCTGAGGATGAGATAAAGGAGCATGTAAATGCTACAACATAAAATGCTCGTTTCTCTAAGAGATCATCAACCAAATCTGTCAGTATTCTCTACAGATTTCTGTTCCCGTTTAATGTGCATTCCATGCTAGCATCTGCTTCAGATAAAAGCCATCTAATGTGCATGCATACACAAGCACACACACACAGAGAGAGAGTTTTCTGTTGGCATGGTTTTCTTGTCTGCTTTCCAGGAAGAATTCAAAAACTAGAGATCATACTGAAATACATAAAGATGCAGATGCTGAAATCACTGCCACCAGAGTAGATGATTCAAGAGGAGAAAGTAGCATCAATTGCAGAGGTTTTGTTTCTCATTTGTTAACAACATCATTTCAGAGTCCATCTCAGAGACTTGTGTCAGATCCACAGGATGTCAATTCTAAGCTTTGATGATCCCTGTATTGTTACTCCTTACGCCTTATATTTCAGTTGCTGAACAATCACATCACTAAGGATTGGCTTCATATGAAGCAACATATAATACTTGCTTCAAATGCTTGCTGAATTTCAAAATATGTCATATTCTAGTCAAAACTGGGCTCAGTAGGGTTTTCTTCCAAATAAACAATGTAGCTACAAAACTACACTGTTTTGTTTTATTGCGTGTGTGTGTGTGTGTGTGTGTGTAGAGAGAGAGGGGGGAGGGAGGGAGGGAGGAAAGAGAGAGAGAGAGAGAGAGAGAGAGAGAGAGAGAGAGAAGCATTAAGAACATTTTTTTCCTTAATGCCAAATTGCCACTAAATTAGGGTGGGCAGGGGCTCTCTCATAATATGAGTAAATGATTTATATATGTCTATACAACCGGTATGATAAAGTTGGGACATTATATTATGTACAGCAATTAAACAAGAGATTTCATAGAAATTGCTAGAGTAAGCAAACAACCTACCAGAATACTTAGTCCATCTTCTACCCTTCTTAATTCCTGGCCCGTAAAGCAGGTACTCTAGAAGTAATTCTACTTGCTTGAGTCACACACACAAAGGACTTCTTTTGGGGGGACTAGCAAGACTGAAGCCAACCCGCTTGTGTCAAAGTGCCAGTCTTTCTTCATAGTCTTAATCTGTTTGAAACAGGAAGAGAATATTGAGTTCAATATTGTGTACAAAATAATATTCACTGCAAATTGTATAAGAATCCATAAAGACTGAATTATATTTGTATTTGATCAAGGAAGGAGGAAGTTTCTAACTTGGCGGAGATGGCAAAGATTTCAGCGTATTTGAAAGACCAATCGCAACAGAGATACACTGTGGAATGGAGGAGATGGATTGATTATATCCAGAATAAATATGGGACTAAAAAGTTTCATTTAGCATTTGAATAAGTAGTGGATCTATATGATGTATAAGTAGTTAGTAGTTATTTTATTAATATTTTGACGATGGAGAGTTAAAGTGCGATAGAATCTAATGTTTTATTGTTGTTAGCATATTTTAGATTATGCTTGTTTGTATTTTTATACCCTGTATTCAGCTCTGGGAAGTCGGGGAGGGGGGAGGGGAGGGGAGGGAGGGGTTGGGGAGAGGGGAGGGGGAGGAGGGGGGTTTTTTGTATTCAAAAATCTATTGTAAAACTTTTCAATAAAAAAAGGAAGGAGGAAGTGATTAACAGAATACTGCATGTCATAAAAGCAAAACTGGCTTATATAAAACAAAATTAGCATTATATTAATCTTTGGTAAATTTAAGATGCACAGTTTAATAGGGGGACATTAATCATATTCTATTAAGTATCTCTTTTCTTCTCTAAGAAAATTACAACCACAAAAATTCAAAAAATCACACCTAATATGAAAGCAGTTGCATACAAATGGCTTATCGTCCATGCTTATTGTCCATTCTTGTATTAGAAACCACATTGAAATCATGTGCACTAAGAACAACAAAAAAAGCTTTTCTCAGATAACCAGAAAAAAACCTTTGACCATTATCAGCTGTTCTTTACGGTTAAGAAAAGCTTGAAATCTGGTAAATAGATGCAGTTAAGAATAGGGTTGTTGTAGAATTCCAGTTTCCTAGCAAATACATGTTTGTACATATTTTTATATCTAAGATACATTTCAAAAATTGGAAAAAATTGAATATTTTGTGTAGAAGTGCAGTTTTCATTAAACTGCAAAGCAGGCAAATTCAAAAGAAATGCTACACTAAATTCATTGAAATAATTTGGACTAAGTTAATAACTAGCAAACTTAAAATTATTAGCAAAATTAAATCAGTTTAAATGTGTCTACTCAAAACACAATTAAGTTTTCATCAATCACTACTATCATCATGTCAGCCCCACTACCACCATCACAGTGAACCAATGGATTTAAAATCTGAACATTCCCTTTATGGCATGGGTTCTAATTAAAAATCAATGACACACATTTAAAAAAATGAAGTCTGTAAGTCAAAGAATTAGTTATCTTTTTTAAAAAATAATAATAATAATCCTTTTTTATCCAAGAAATGAATTCAGTTAATCCATGAATGAAAATCAAACTATTATTTAATAATTTATCTTATTGTAAGGATATTTAGGTATTTTATGTCAAATAATATGAATGTGAGGTTTCTGTCTCCTCCACTAGTATCAAGGACCATTTTCATTATTCATTATTATGGTTTATTGCACAGATGTTTAGACTGCATCAGCATTTTTATCCACCTATTGAGTCCTTTCTAAGGATCCGTGATAGGCAGATGTTGATGTCTGATGGTGTTAAGTATTGTTGCAGGATGTATGCTATTTCAAACAAAGTTGCCTTTTACAATTGACTGATAGTGAATTTGCTAATGCTAATGTTGTTCAAGTGGTGCTCCAGTTGTTTTGGCAATGCACCCAAGGTACCGCTTGCTATTATAATTATAATAATATTTATAAAAACTTTATAATCACCCATTCTAAAATGCTCTGTTCACCTTATAGTATTGGACTATACAACTAAAATTGTTAAAAACAGAACCACCTACCTTAAAAAGAACAACCATAATAATTAAAAAAACCTTAGAACACGGGTTTCACAAACACACTAACCCTGTTCCCAAATGAGAACAGAACCAGGCTTGAAGGACTTCCAGAATCACCGGAGAGTGGGCATGATACATACACCATTCTTTGTACATTCTCTGTGGGCAAAACAATTTGAAATAGATGGTCTCACAAATAACCCGTCCCTATCCCATGAAGGGTTTTATAGGCCATGAATAGCTTTTGCAATTCACAAGTCACTTTGGGCATCAATGTAGTTAACAGAGAGCTCCGTAATGCAAAGATGAACTTATTTCATGTCTATATAGCAACATTTTTTCCAGTAAAACTAAAAAATTAAGGTCCCTTTCAATTCAACTCAACTTCTGGTGACTTTATGGAGGTGTCCGGATATTTTCTTGGCATCTTGTCAGAAGTGATTTGCCCCAGCTTTCTTCTTAAGATGCTTTTGGACTTTCCAAACAAGCCTAGAGGAGTGGTATATGGGAGAGTGGAGCTCTTCTATCTATCCAAGCCCTAAGCAAGCTGGATTCTGCGCAGTGGTGGGATTTAGCTGGTTTGTACCAGTTCGGCAGAACCGGTAGCTAATTTTTTGTTGCCCAGGCCCAGAACAGACTTCTGGAAGTGGCATCCACACAGAGAATTGGTTGTTTGTTCACATATTTGAATCCCACCACTGGCTAGTGCTGTACCCTGCTAGTGATCAGGTCCAGAAAAGGTTTATAGTATTTATTTATTTGAATCCTGCCTTTACTATTTTTATGAATAACCTAAGGTAGTGAACATATCCAACACACCTTCCTCCTCTTTTCCTCATGAAAACCACCACGTGAGGTGAGTTGGGCTAGAGAGAGTAACTGGCCAGTGACTGAGTGAGTCAGCCAGTTGGCTTTCCTGACTAAGGCAGAACTTTTAACGCATGGTCTGCTGCTTTTTAGCCTGATGCCTTAACTACTATCTCGAACTGCTACAAGAATACTAGGTTAGTCCCAGTAAAACTATACATTTAAACATATTTGCTCACTTCCAAGAAAAAAATGTAGGGTGTTCCAAAAAATATCCCGATTCAAAAACTGGATCAATTTTTCTTCACCTCAGAAAATGAATGAATGGTTTGTCCTAAGGAGCAGTTTATACAATCTATGTGGGATTTATTTCCTGGTAAATGTGTTTAGAGTTACAGACTGCAGGTAATTCATCATCAAAATGCAGCTAGTCCATTCAAGTAGGTTAGGGACAACAACAACAAAAAAGATGAAACATATTGTTCTTATTAAAATAAATAGCAGCAGTAAAAACTTCAGTATTTCAGTAGCACTATACAATAGCTTGCTTTGTGCAAAGCAAGAAAGAAGTGCTTCAGGGAGGATCAAGAAAGCAAAGGTTAAATCTTTTTTTGTTATAAACTGCTACCAAATAACCCTCAATATACTCTGTAACAGCGAAGCAACAGACAAGAAGACAAAGGCTGTAAGAAGTAAAACAAATTATGAAAAATTACCCATCGAAACCACAATCAATTCCCAGGTACTGAAGATCAAAAGTGTTTCTCCATATGCCTGAACATCTTTATATATCATTCTGCATCAATAGTCTGAATGAAATTATCCAAGTATTTATGCAGGGGATTCAGCTATTTGCCCCAGCTGATATATTTCCACGAAATAATCTGTTAATATCCAAACATTTTTCCTCACTCATAATGATTCATGAATTCATGAATAATTTGATGAACGCTTATAACTTATGGAAAACAGTGATTGACTGTGTGTGATTAGTCACTTTTCAGCTTTTTAAACGGAACATTAGGTTCTCCTCAGAGACTCAGTGAATACTGTCTTATGTTCGGTTTATAACCTAGGGTCCATTACAGCTTAGCCCTTGAGGGGACTCAAACAGTCCCAGATCACTTTGATTTCTTGCCATATCCATCCTTCTAGAAACAGAGATGGAAATAAAAGAAAGTAAAGATAAATGAGCCTCTATGGATTTTACTCTGCTAGTTGTTGCTGACTTTAGGGCAGGGGTAGGCAACCTTGGCTCTTTTATGACTCGTGGACTTCAACTCCTAGAATTCCTGAGCACAGCTGGCTCAGGAATTCTGGGAGTTGAAGTCCATGAGTCATAAAAGAGCCAAGGTTGCCTACCCCTGCTTTAGGAGATGGTGCTCATCTCTGTTTCAAGGGCCATTGAGGCAGGGCTGTCCAAAATTGTTTCCGTGGTCATGTGGCCAGCATGACGTTGCATAGCGCTATTACCTTCCCCACTGAAGTGGTACATATTTATCTAATTGCATTTGCATGCTTTTGAACTGTTAGGTTGGCAAGAGGTAGGACGATGAAAGGAATTCACCCTGTCATGTGATCCTTGGCCCTTGAACCTGGGTTTGTCAGTTTCCAGCTGACAAACCCAGCTTCTTAATCACTGAGCCACTGCACCACCTCCTAGAAAACATCAATGGGAATATCTGAACAAAATACAATGGAACATGTGAATCCAACCCAGGAGCATATTAACAGCCAAGGGAATAAGAGTTATAGGATGTGTTCTAATCTTTGGAAGACAAGATTGTGATTGTGTCAAATACAATGTGTTTTAAAAAAAATTAGGGGGGGGGAGAGAGGCAGTTAAACTGCAACATACTCTTCCTGCTCTTCCAATTTGCTTTTTGCATTTTTTCAACTCTTTAACAGAAAGGAGGAGGAAAAAAATAGCCATCCCCTCCCTCAACAGAAAAGGTTCTTACACTCCCCTTTGTTACAAGTGGTGCAATGGCTCAGTCATTAAAAGGGGTACTAATAGATTTTGTGTTTCACTGAGCAATCACCTGTCCTACACTTTGCAGCCTTTTTCCTGCTCAGATGTGAACTGAATTTTACGGAAATTCCTCCTATGAATCTTTTTCCCCCCTCTGATCAGAAAATGAGAGATGTTACTGAGAGTGCAGCAAGAAATTCTAAAGCATCCGAAAACAAGGAGGAGAAATAGATGTCTTTTACACAGCTTTAAAAAAAAGAAAATTTTCAGGAAATTGCAAGTCAGTTCTTGTCATACTATTAGCTGTAGCCAGCATCCCAGGAACATGTTCACATTCTTCCTAGACTTTACCCAGTGGTGGGATTCAGCCACTTCACACCAGTTCTGCACAAACAGTAGCTAGTTTTTTTGTTGCCCAGGCCCAGAATGGACTTCCGGAAATGGCGTCCACACAGAGAACCGGTTGTTCACATATTTGACTGACTTTACCTGCTAGTAAAGGCTGTTGGAAGGACAAAGAAAAAAAATGGGTACACATGCACCATCTTACACTGTATTTTGAATGCAGAAGGCAGCTTCTCAATGCACTTTCTTTAAAGTTATAACAGTAAAACTTTGTCTTGGGGGAGAAAAAAGGCCTCATTCACATTTCCTTCACATTAAAGGCAAGCTTAGCTAATGATGTGGTCTAATGAGTGGTTTATGCCTTCTGACAAACCAAATGAGGTTTATCAGCAGAGGCTTTAGGCAGCATGGAATTGCTGCAATTTTACATCTCATTGATTATCAGGATGAGAGCAGCAAACATTCATGCAGCATAAAATACACCCTTCTTCACATACCACAGAGTTCTACGTAGAGGAAACAAAGAGAAACAACTGTAGGGGCACTCTTTTTTCTGTTCAGTCAATGGAATTTGTCTTTGTACAGGTAGCTTGGAACTGGATTAAATCAAAGAGGAGGGAACTCCAAGAATTCCACGGTATGTTTAATTTTCATATTAAAATAAATCTTAATAAAACTTTATTGTGCAAAGGCAGAGAACATGTGTCACAATCTGATGACACCAAACCAACAGAAAGCATTTAGAAACACTTTATTAAGATGGTATAATGCAACTTCCTTGATTTTGTATTTCTTTATGACATGCATAGTTTCCTCCCTTAAGGAAAAGAAGGTAAACATTTGCACATATGAAGAAATCCTGCTAAATGTTTCATGACTTAAGGCTACATGGATTTGTTTCTTTCTCCTCCCTTTTTATGCTAGACTAACTTCTTTAACATTCCTCTAGAACTCAGTAAAGGGACGTGGTGGCTCTGTGGGTTAGGACGCTGAGCTTGTCGATCAGAAGGTCGGCAATTTGGTGGGTCAAATCCTGAGTGTCGCGTAACAGAGTGAGTGCCTGTTACTCATCCCAGCTTCTGCCAACCTAGCAGTTCAAAAGCATGTATAAATGCAAGTAGAAAAATAGGGACCACTATGGTGGGAAGGTAACAGCGTTCCGTGTGCCTTTGGCGTCTAGTCATGCCGGCCACATGACCACGGAGACGTCCTCGGACAAGCGCTGGCTCTTCGGCTTTGAAACGGAGATGAGCACCGGCCCCTAGAGTTGGAAATGACTAGCATGCATGTGTGGGGGAACCTTTACCTTTGCCTTTAGAACTCAGTGAGGAAGCTGTGTGAGTCAGCTGTGAAAATACAACTTTTTACTGCTTCTTTGATTCTTCTAGTACACACTGAAATAGTGTTCTTCCACTTTACTATATATTTCCCATACTACTGTTTTTCCTATGAATTGCTATGCTCATAATACACATAATACAAGAAAGCTGTTATTTAATGAGCATTGCAAAGTGCAGATTTGCAATGAGCAGCAATGGTGACACAAAAGCTAGGGAAATAGAAGAGTTAGACAAAAAATAAAAATAAAACAATCATTCTCCAAGATACTTATATTGAGAAATTGATATTTGGAATGATTACTTTTTTTAAAAAAAATCTTATTTAACATGTCCCCTTAAATAAAACTGCAGAGATGGAATTTGGTGTAATTAGGAGTAGAGACTAACAAAATCAGAAGCTGGATCTATTGGAGTCAGTGGCAAACCAAGCTGATTTAAGAACACAGCTAAACAAAAACTCTCAATTCATGTACAGTTTTACTAAACACTGCATTCCTTTGGCACCAATTAATGAATGTACAGAACAGTTCAAGACAACCGAAATCAATTTAACATAATAAAATGAGCATAGGCTTCTAGTCTGCTATCAAGTGAGGTTCAAAGTGTTAATATTGATGCATGAAGTCCTAAAAACTTGAGATCAAAGTAGTTTGAAGAATATTTTCAAGAACATATGTTTTAAGGGGAGTGATTGCTCTCTACTGTATGTAAGTTCTTACAGGTTGCCACTTCATACAGTCTTTTCTGCAACAACACATGTTCTACTGAAAAACCTCTCCTCTGAGTTACACCCATCTCCAAGTTTATATGTAAACTTTCCATGGATTATGTTTTTTAAATATGGCTGGGATACGATGGCTCAAAGCTGACTGAATCTGGAACCTTGCTATACTTCATATCACATTCTATGTCTTGCATCCAGTAAATTCTGTAAATAACCACTCCGTTTTAGTCTGTGGTCCTTGCTCACATGCCCTGCTACTAACACACCAAATTATATGCAGTTTTCATATGTATTTTACAGTGTTACAATAAAATCTCTGCCAGATGACAACCCTCTGGCAAGCCACAATGACATGCATCTCTGTGACTTAGAAGGCTACTCTGCAATGAGTAAATATATTAATTTATGAATCTGAAAATAAAAAAAAACTGAGTAGAGAGAAGACATTTCAATAAAACTTGATGGAAAATCCAAGCACAAGCCTGCTTTTGTACTTACCCTGTGCTTGTATGCATCTAGTCAGCCTTCATGGGAATGGAATGTTGGAATAAATAGAGGTTTTGTCTAATCCAAGCTGGTCCTTCTTGAGTACTACTATTCTTACAGAAATGAAAGCTGACAAAATAATCTACAACATAATTCTCATGTTGTGTCTCCCAAGCCACTGCAGCTGAACTGGCCTTTAAATGTGACTCCTAGAAGTTTCAATCACCACAAAGTTATATCGTTCTCATCATCTCTCATCCTCCTCCAAGGTACAGGACATAAGTAGATGAATATGCTACCTGGACTCTACATAACTTTCTCATTTAAGTAAAGTAATCTCAGAGTAAGAGACTTATGCAGAAACATTTTAGAATAGACAAGTCAAGCTGCCAGTGCACATTCTGTAGTTAAACCCAACTGCTTCCACTGGACCAAAAGTAGCTTTAAAGTACTAAACCAAAACATATAGTATGTTTTAAATCAGTGTTCCCCAACATTCTTGGCACCAGGGACCAGTGGAAGACAAGTTTTCCATGAACCTGGGAGGAAGGGGAAGGAGAAGCGTGCAATCTAGATCCCTCGCATGCAGAGTTTACAATAGGGTTCATTCATGTTCCTATGAGAATCTAATGCCTGATGATAATAATAAACCTTTATTGTCAACGTACAAAATGTGTACATTGAGATTAGCTGAGCCTCCCCCCAACACACAGTGACAACAAACCCTCCATCCTACCACACCATGTGAACCAACTACACCACACACCAGCCTCCCAAGTCAATTCTGCATAAGATTATGTCCCATTTAAAAGCCTAACAGCCCACGGATAAAAGCTATTTTTCAGCCTGTTGGTACGGCTGGCTATGTTCCTATATCTCCTACCGGATGGTAGGAGAGTAAAGAGATACCGTCCAGGGTGTGAGTCATCCCTGAGAATCTTCCTCACTCTTCCAAGGCAATGAGCCCTGGCGATCTGAGGCAGTGATGCTTCCAATGGGGAGCAGTAACAAATACAGATGAAGCTTCACTTGCTCATCTGCTGCTCACCTCCAAATGTGCGGTCTGGTTTCTAACAGCCATGAACAAGTACTAGCGACTGAGGACTCCTGCTTTAAATAAATTGCTGCCAAATCTGATGTATTCCCTGTAAATGGACAATTCTGTTGAACAAACGTAATGAATCTGGATGAATAAGTTAATGGTATGACTGATGTTTTAAGAATAGTAATACACTTCCTTTTTCATTAATGTGTGCTTCTACATTTATCAGTGGATTTTTCACAAACATGAATCAATCTTAAACTTTCATATAATGGAATCTATATATGATTATGAGAGAATCTATACTTAAGAAAGGCAGTAAAGTGTACATGGCTTACTTGAGAATAAGTCTCATTGAAGCTCTAAATGGTTTGTGGCATGAATATCTCAAAGGTTGTCTTTCTTTATTCTTACCTTTCGCTTTAAATCTGACAAGATATACTCTTTGGTGGATTAGGGACTCTGAATCCAGAAATCCTGGAAATTGCCCTGTTAATCTGAAATACCTTGTCTAAGGGAGCATGCTCATAGTCACCATTATTGACTCCTTTTCAAAAGCTGACTTTTCTCTTTCTCTTTCTCTCTTTCCTTCTGCCAAGCCTTTGAAAAGACTATTTAGGGGGGAAAAATACTTTCATAAAATAGCCCTACTGTGTTTCAGCTACTTTGTTATTTTACTGGATATAATTGGCTATTACTTTTATATTCATTATAAACCTCTTTATGGATAAAGCAAAGTACAATCCAATGTCTGCAAATAAATGAAACAAAATTATATCAGACTGGATTATATATCACTGAAAATCTAATATACCAGCTGTAGTCCCTCATAATTTTAAATTTCAGAAGGAACATGCTGCTTTAGCTCCCTCTTGCCCCCCTTTCCAGAAGGAAGTTCATTTATAATCACATAATTTAGAGATAGGGATTAATTGTCATGTTGAGTGCTACAATCTATAGGATGTAAAAACCCAGTATAAAAATACACTGAATGCTGATCTCTGGATAAATTCAGGCCTATGCAATAGAATGCACGCTGGTTCTGTAAATGTTCCCTACCCACAGCTGTATAAATTATGTCTGCTTTCTTATGTGGCTACTTATCAATGCAGCCTGTGTGAAACCCAGAAATCATCTCTGTTCCATCAGCAGTTTTATGAATAGAATCAAAGTCTGTTGGAATTTAAGATCCAGCAGATTTGGAAAGCACTAAGTCAGAGAGGCTGCTATTTTGTTTGTTTGTTTTATCCTAACATACATTTAACACTTCCTTCTTTATCATCTCTCACTTTATCATCTTTCTTGATCCTAGCTACGATATTTATTTCCATACTTACTTTTTTTTATTTCTCCTCATTTCTCATAGACTTATTGAACTTGTCTTATAACCAAGGAAAACCAAGAGAAAGGGAAAATGCATTTAAAAATGCCTTGCAATTGACATCGTTATTTATTTGTTGTATTTTAGCTGACTTTTAAGCAATCAAGATGTCTTACTTTCAAGATGTCTTACTTTGGGAGGAAGGAGAGTCTCCCACTATTTTATCCCTACATTAACAATACTGTGGGCTGCATTAAACTGAAAGAGAATGACTGAACCAAGTTTCCAAAGGGAAGTTCACAACGGACTACACAAGCGCATTTTACCTGGAGCTGCTCTTTGAAGTCCACTGAGAATCTACAGCTGGTCCAGAATGCAATGGTATGGAGGATGAAGGAGGCACCATATTATACCCATGTGTTGCTTCATGAGCTTCACCAGTTGCCTGCCAGGTGCAATTCAAGGTGCTGGCTATGCACAGGGTCTTTTTATTTTAAGGCCACCTTCCTCCAATAGTTTTGCCCTCCCAATAAGATCTTGTCCTTTAGGTCCCTTCTATGAAATAGTGACATTTATCAGAACCCAAAAGACATGCATTCTCTGTCACAGTGCTTGCCCTCTGGAATAGTATCCTCTTGCAGATCCATAAAGCATTCCACTCTTTAGTTCTTCAAATCTTTGAAAACCTAGCTTTGCTCTCAGGCTGGGCTTAAGGTAACTACCAAGCCCCTCTTAGTTTTCTCTGGATGCATTAGATTGTTCTACTGTAGATGTCCATGTCTTTTTTCCCCCATTCATTTTACTATTTCTATTGTCAATATATGTAAGCTTCCCAGACTTGCTGAGGGTTGGATCATCTCTAAATTTAACTGAATGAATATTGATTGAGGACATGAACCAAATCCAGCACTTTTAACTACTATACTACACTGGTTCGCTTAAGGCACAATAAATAGCCAACGAGCGATTGTTACAAACACTCCTAGTTCTTTCTTTCTTCAAATTATATTCCATAAAAAAAAATTGGAAGACTTGGAATTGCCAAGAGTAAAGTCACAATTATCTATAAAACATTTCTACTGTTACAGATGCATGGATAATTGAAATGATGCTACATAATCTACTCTCTGGATTTCACAAGGGAGGAGGCTAAAAAAAGAAACGTATGCTTTCAAACATCTCACCATCAGAGAACACCTAGGAATAATTTGCACTAATTTTACAGCTCAGGCTATCGGTATTCAAGATTCCATTTAGTAACTGTAAAATCTTGGCTTTTCTTTGACAGAAACTTCTTCTAGTATTACCATTACCAATAATTAATTATGTATGCCAATTTTAGATATATCTATTTACTCTGTAAAATAATTTTGAACCACAATAACCAAGAAACAAAATTAGTTTTCCAACAGCAATTTAAAAATCGCATTCAATATCTAAAAGAGAATGGAAATATCTCAGATTTTTAGAATATACTTGTCGATAGGGCTATCCCATCAGGATTGCTAAACACACACACACACACACACACACACACACACACACACACACATTGAGTGGTTGTCTGGATTTTTGTGGTCTAAATAGGGTAGCTCTGTTTGTAGTAGTAGTAGTAGTCATAATTTTTACTAGATACACAATTGGACGACTAATACAAAAGAGATAGAATTTGAACTTTGTAAAGCTGGAATGTAGCATCTATGCATATACTGAATCACTCTATTCATATAGGTGTCCTAGCAGATATTCTGTGGGAAGCGGTCAAATAAAGCATCAAATGTATCATGTGAAAGAATAACTACATTTTTATTTTTTTTAAAAATAAACCAGAATAGAAAATAGGTGGGAATAATTTTATTGCCTCTCTGAGGCAAAATCCGTCAGAGAAAAACACTGACCACTAGATGGCAACAGAATATTTTTGATGCTCTCTGAGCTTGGTTGGTTGCTTGCAGATGTTTCACTACCTACCTAGGTAACACCTTCAATAAGTACCGTATATACTTGAGTATAAGCCGAATTTTTCAGCCCACTTTTTGGGCTGAAAAATTCCACTTCGGCTTATACTCCAGTCAACAAAAAAAACTTACCGAGGACTTGTGCGCGGCCGAGGCTTTGGTGCTTCCGGGATCGCCCGCACCTCTCCCAAGCCACCGCCGTCCGAGACCTGCCGAAGTTTGGGGAGGTTTGGGGAGGTGCGCGCGCACCTCCCCAAACTCCGCGCCTTGCCTGCCTGCTTCTTTCCGCAGCGGAAAGAAGCAGGCAGGCAGGGCGCGGAGGAACGGAGACTTGCCGACGTTTGGGGAGGTTTGGGCGCCTCCCCAAACCTCGGCAGGTCTCCGTTCCTCCGCGCAGACCTGCCGACGTTTGGGGAGGTTTGGGCGCCTCCCCAAACCTCCCCAAACCTCGGCAGGTCTCCGTTCCTCCTGCCGACCTTTGGGGAGGTTTGGGCGCCTCCCCAAACCTCCCCAAACCTCGGCAGGTCTCCGTTCCTCCTGCCGACCTTTGGGGAGGTTTGGGCGCCTCCCCAAACCTCGGCAGGTCTCCGTTCCTCCTGCCGACCTTTGGGGAGGTTTGGGCGCCTCCCCAAACCTCCCCAGGTCTCCGTTCCTACTGCCGACCTTTGGGGAGGTTTGGGCGCCTCCCCAAACCTCGGCAGGTCTCCGTTCCTCCTGCCGACCTTTGGGGAGGTTTGGGCGCCTCCCCAAACCTCCCCAGGTCTCCGTTCCTCCTGCCGACCTTTGGGGAGGTTTGGGCGCCTCCCCAAACCTCGGCAGGTCTCCGTTCCTCCTGCCGACCTTTGGGGAGGTTTGGGCGCCTCCCCAAACCTCCCCAAACCTCGGCAGGTCTCCGTTCCTGTTTGGGGAGGTTTGGGCGCCTCCCCAAACCTCCCCAAACCTCGGCAGGTCTCCGTTCCTCCGCGCAGACCTGCCGACCTTTGGGGAGGTTTGGGCGCCTCCCCAAACGTCCCCAAACCTCGGCAGGTCTCCGTTCCTGTTTGGGGAGGTTTGGGCGCCTCCCCAAACCTCCCCAAACCTCGGCAGGTCTCCGTTCCTCCGCGCAGACCTGCCGACCTTTGGGGAGGTTTGGGCGCCTCCCCAAACGTCCCCAAACCTCGGCAGGTCTCCGTTCCTGTTTGGGGAGGTTTGGGCGCCTCCCCAAACCTCGGCAGGTCTCCGTTCCTCCGCGCAGACCTGCCGACGTTTGGGGAGGTTTGGGCGCCTCCCCAAACCTCCCCAAACCTCGGCAGGTCTCCGTTCCTGTTTGGGGAGCTTTGGGCGCCTCCCCAAACCTCCCCAAACCTCGGCAGGTCTCCGTTCCTCCGCGCAGACCTGCCGACCTTTGGGGAGGTTTTCGCGCCTCCCCAAACCTCCCCAAACCTCGGCAGGTCTCCGTTCTTCCTGCCGACCTTTGGGGAGGTTTGGGCGCCTCCCCAAACCTCCCCAAACGTCGGCAGGTCTGCGCGGAGGAACGGAGACCTGCCGAGGTTTGGGGAGGTTTGGGGAGGCGCCCAAACCTCCCCAAACAGGAACGGAGACCTGCCGAGGTTTGGGGAGGTTTGGGGAGGCGCCCAAACCTCCCCAAAGGTCGGCAGGTCTGCGCGGAGGAACGGAGACCTGCCGAGGTTTGGGGAGGTTTGGGGAGGCGCCCAAACCTCCCCAAACAGGAACGGAGACCTGCCGAGGTTTGGGGACGTTTGGGGAGGCGCCCAAACCTCCCCAAAGGTCGGCAGGTCTGCGCGGAGGAAAAATTCCACTTCGGCTTATACTCCAGTCAACAAAAAAAACTTACCGAGGACTTGTGCGCGGCCGAGGCTTTGGTGCTTCCGGGATCGCCCGCACCTCTCCCAAGCCACCGCCGTCCGAGACCTGCCGAAGTTTGGGGAGGTTTGGGGAGGTGCGCGCGCACCTCCCCAAACTCCGCGCCTTGCCTGCCTGCTTCTTTCCGCAGCGGAAAGAAGCAGGCAGGCAGGGCGCGGAGGAACGGAGACTTGCCGACCTTTGGGGAGGTTTGGGCGCCTCCCCAAACGTCCCCAAACCTCGGCAGGTCTCCGTTCCTGTTTGGGGAGGTTTGGGCGCCTCCCCAAACCTCCCCAAACCTCGGCAGGTCTCCGTTCCTCCGCGCAGACCTGCCGACCTTTGGGGAGGTTTGGGCGCCTCCCCAAACGTCCCCAAACCTCGGCAGGTCTCCGTTCCTGTTTGGGGAGGTTTGGGCGCCTCCCCAAACCTCGGCAGGTCTCCGTTCCTCCGCGCAGACCTGCCGACGTTTGGGGAGGTTTGGGCGCCTCCCCAAACCTCCCCAAACCTCGGCAGGTCTCCGTTCCTGTTTGGGGAGCTTTGGGCGCCTCCCCAAACCTCCCCAAACCTCGGCAGGTCTCCGTTCCTCCGCGCAGACCTGCCGACCTTTGGGGAGGTTTGGGCGCCTCCCCAAACCTCCCCAAACCTCGGCAGGTCTCCGTTCTTCCTGCCGACCTTTGGGGAGGTTTGGGCGCCTCCCCAAACCTCCCCAAACGTCGGCAGGTCTGCGCGGAGGAACGGAGACCTGCCGAGGTTTGGGGAGGTTTGGGGAGGCGCCCAAACCTCCCCAAACAGGAACGGAGACCTGCCGAGGTTTGGGGAGGTTTGGGGAGGCGCCCAAACCTCCCCAAAGGTCGGCAGGTCTGCGCGGAGGAACGGAGACCTGCCGAGGTTTGGGGAGGTTTGGGGAGGCGCCCAAACCTCCCCAAACAGGAACGGAGACCTGCCGAGGTTTGGGGACGTTTGGGGAGGCGCCCAAACCTCCCCAAAGGTCGGCAGGTCTGCGCGGAGGAACGGAGACCTGCCGAGGTTTGGGGAGGTTTGGGGAGGCGCCCAAACCTCCCCAAACAGGAACGGAGACCTGCCGAGGTTTGGGGACGTTTGGGGAGGCGCCCAAACCTCCCCAAAGGTCGGCAGGTCTGCGCGGAGGAACGGAGACCTGCCGAGGTTTGGGGAGGTTTGGGGAGGCGCCCAAACCTCCCCAAACAGGAACGGAGACCTGCCGAGGTTTGGGGAGGTTTGGGGAGGCGCCCAAACCTCCCCAAACGTCGGCAGGTCTGTGCGGAGGAACGGAGACCTGCCGAGGTTTGGGGAGGTTTGGGGAGGCGCCCAAACCTCCCCAAACAGGAACGGAGACCTGCCGAGGTTTGGGGACGTTTGGGGAGGCGCCCAAACCTCCCCAAAGGTCGGCAGGTCTGCGCGGAGGAACGGAGACCTGCCGAGGTTTGGGGAGGCGCCCAAACCTCCCCAAAGGTCGGCAGGAGGAACGGAGACCTGCCGAGGTTTGGGGAGGTTTGGGGAGGCGCCCAAACCTCCCCAAAGGTCGGCAGGAGGAACGGAGACCTGCCGAGGTTTGGGGAGGTTTGGGGAGGCGCCCAAACCTCCCCAAAGGTCGGCAGGAGGAACGGAGACCTGCCGAGGTTTGGGGAGGCGCCCAAACCTCCCCAAAGGTCGGCAGGAGGAACGGAGACCTGCCGAGGTTTGGGGAGGCGCCCAAACCTCCCCAAAGGTCGGCAGGAGGAACGGAGACCTGCCGAGGTTTGGGGAGGTTTGGGGAGGCGCCCAAACCTCCCCAAAGGTCGGCAGGAGGAACGGAGACCTGCCGAGGTTTGGGGAGGCGCCCAAACCTCCCCAAAGGTCGGCAGGTCTGCGCGGAGGAACGGAGACCTGCAGAGGTTTGGGGAGGCGCCCAAACCTCCCCAAAGGTCGGCAGGAGGAACGGAGACCTGCCGAGGTTTGGGGAGGCGCCCAAACCTCCCCAAAGGTCGGCAGGAGGAACGGAGACCTGCCGAGGTTTGGGGAGGTTTGGGGAGGCGCCCAAACCTCCCCAAAGGTCGGCAGGAGGAACGGAGACCTGCCGAGGTTTGGGGAGGTTTGGGGAGGCGCCCAAACCTCCCCAAAGGTCGGCAGGAGGAACGGAGACCTGCCGAGGTTTGGGGAGGTTTGGGGAGGCGCCCAAACCTCCCCAAAGGTCGGCAGGAGGAACGGAGACCTGCCGACGAGCCGCGGCCACACAGGGTATTCCTGTGTATTCAGGCTTGCAGAACGGCGGATCGGCTTATACTCGAGTCAATAACTTTTTCCAGTTTTTGGGGGTGAAATTGGGGGTCTCGGCTTATACTCGAGTCGGCTTATACTCAAGTATATACGGTAATGAAATGTCTGCAAGCAAATAATCATGCTCAAAGAGCATTAAGGACTCCGCATGTCAATCCTGAGCTTATTGGAACCATGTCAGTCCTGTTTATTGGAAGCAAAAAGTTAGTCTCTTGGGCATGTCTTGCTTGCTGCCTAGTTAATTGTCTAGGATTTTGCAGCCCAAATAGGGTAGATCTAAATTTAGAGCTTCAATCCACAGAGCATTATACAAATTATATATAAATTAGCTACACTAGCATTCATGTCATTTAACCATGTTTAGTTGCTACAGAATCACTGGGGAAAATCTCATAATCACAGTCTACAATCTAATAACATCTGTCAATTATTCTCCAAGAGGTGCATCAAATTATCCACAACACTAATTATTCCCTACCAAGAATGGTACACTTTTGCATCTGAAGAATGAAATTTTTCTGAATGTTTTTTTTTCACCCTCTTCCTTTATCAACATTTCCTAACACAAAACATTTGCATAACCTTAGCTTATTTATGGATTGTAGACACTACATTCAAAGGACAATAAGAAATGTTTTTAATGGATGTGCTTAATTGGATTCTCTTTACCTAGTTTAGGACTTATGTAGAAAACAGATCCTGTTTTAGATCATATTTATGCAGAAAAATTGAAAATTCAAATGGACTCACTAACTTTTCAGTACCACTATAGACACCAATGCAGCTTAGAGAAACCTTGGTGCACCCAACAATGTATTTGTTGTCTTAGTCTTGACCAGTTGAAGTTTCTGAATGCACGTACTATAGAGCAGGGGCCCTCAACCTTGGCAACTTTAAGACTTGTGGACTTTAACTGCCAGAATTTCTCAGCCAGCTTTGCTGGCTGAAGATGTCTAAAAGTTGAAATCCACAAATCTTAAAGTTGCCAAGGTTAGAGACCTCTGCTATAGAGTGTGCTGTAGTAATCTAGACAGTAAGTGACTAAGGCATGAGTAGGAGGAACCCCCTGTAACAGGAATGGGCATAGTGCCCAAAATGGATCTATGGGAAGACTTTCCTGGTAATGACTGAAGAATGAGTTGTTAAGTCCAGAAAAACCACTCTGCACACCAACTCTAGCTGAGGAGTGTAACCCTATTTAAAACTATTGTTGTAATGGCTCCAGAATTGGGGGGGGCATAAACACCAAGGGCACTCCAAGTACTGGGTAAACACTTCTATAGCACTGATTCTCCAACCAGAGTTGGAGATGTATGTACAGCTAGGGTTCATCAGCATATTGGTGAATTGGATGGAAATGCCAACCTACCAAAGGAACTCACACTTCCTCCTTTTTTATGTCAGCAAGCAGAGGTTTTATTCATGTGGGCATTCAAGTGGATTTTCATTAATGAATTTTAATTATTTTAACGAAAATTTTCATTAATTTTAATTCTATTATTTTACTTTTATGCTTTGAGCACCATCTATTGATCATTCAATAAAAATAAATAAAACTGAAAGTTAGATCTCCTTTTATTGCTTCAGATATTTCAAAAGTATAGATTTGGCATTCAGATCAAACATCTTCTGGAAGCTATGTTAGAGTCCCACTATATTGTTAGGGACACCTCATCATCATTCTTATTTCAGTGTAATACTTCATAAAATATGATTTGAAAAGGCATTTTCTGAAGGTACTTTCCACAAGCAGGAAGACTGCTGAGAGCCTTGCTAAATAATTTAGGGCATGGTTTCCTAAGCCTTTTGTCATCACATCTCCTTTAGTGAAATCTTAATGTACACACACCTTCCCTAAAAATCCAAACATCGAAATCAACAATGTAAACAATGCAATTCAACTTTATTAACTCAATAAATAAATAAACAATGCAATTAAGCTACAAAGACATAAAAAGGAACAATGAAAGATTGCGCGTCTGCCCTATTGTTTTATTGAAAATAGTATTTATTGAAAATAGTATTTAGAGAAAGGTGGATTTATCATAACAAGGTACAGATAAAGGATTTTTCACACATTCTTTGGACTCTGTCTGGACTCAGCCTGCACCAACCCAAGGGAGGTACACCTCATAGTTTGGAAAACCGTGACTTAGGGGGAAATAGATTAAAATACATGGGTGCATCTTTTTTTTTAAAGTTAATTCTGCCTTCAGATGGAATCTTTTTATTTTTTTCCTTCTCTTTCTAATACCATAGGTAATAACATTCTATATAAATGTAGGCTTATAAGAGATGCTATATACCAGTGACGGCAAACCTTTTAGAGACCGAGTGCCCAAACTGCAACCCAAAACCCACTTATTTATTGACGGGTGCCAGGTGGGACACGCCCCACTGGGTAGGCGTGGCTGAGGTGGACATGGAAGACTGGGTGGGTGTGGCCAAAGTGGGCATGGTCACCTTGATGTTGCTCATGGGGAGGGATGCCTGTGGGGGCCGGGCAGAGTTGAGGGAGATCCAGGGGGTCTCTGGCAGGTGGGGCGGTGGGCAGGAGGCTCGTCCTGCTGGGTGAGGCAAGGCAGGGCGGGGATGCCATTGCCATGGGGCAAGGTGAGGCAGGGGCTAGGACAGCTGCTGCCTGATACCATCGACTGGGCAGAGTCTGATGATCAGGACACGGGTGGTCTTGTCAATGTTATCTGGAAGGAGTTTGATCCTGTGACTCCGGAGGAAGTGGACAGGATTATGGGGAGGTTGAGCTCCACCACATGTTTATTGGACCCGTGCCCTTCCTGGCTGGTTTATGCAGCTCGGGAGGGGACACGAGGCTGGTTCCAGGCGGTTATATCTGCCTCTTTGAGTGAGGGTAGTTTCCCCACCATCTTGAAGGAGGCAGTGGTGAGACCTCTCCTCAAGAAGCCTGCCTTGGACCCCGCTGTGTTAAATAACTTTCGTCCGGTCTCCAACCTTCGCTTTGTTGCAAAGGTTGTTGAGAGTGTGGTGGCGCATCAGCTCCCTCTGGTTCTGGATGAAGCGAATTATCTAGACCCGTACCAATCGGGTTTCAGACCCAGGTACAGCACGGAGACGGCATTGGTCGCTCTGGTGAATGATCTCTGGAGGGCCCGGGACAGGGGATATTCCTCTGTCCTAGTCCTATTAGACCTCTCAGCGGCTTTCAATACCATCGACCATGGTATCCTGCTGCAGTGTCTCAGGGGATTGGGAGTGGGAGGCACGGTTTTTCAGTGGTTCTCCTATCTCCTGGGACGTTTGCAGTCGGTGTTAGCAGGGGGGCAGAGGTCGGCCTCGAGGCCTCTTGCTTGTGGAGTTCCTCAGGGGTCGGTCCTCTCGCCTCTCCTGTTCAACATCTACATGAAACCGCTGGGTGAGATCATTCGTGGTTTTGGAGCTTTTTATTTCGACCCCAAACCACCCCAGTGATG